>NW_012146078.1:7557537-7560027 GCF_000956105.1 Propithecus coquereli | reverse complement strand
TATAATTTAGGATAGAGTTATTTCAGCTGAATTCAGATAGCTTTGTGTGCTTATCTCTAGATGTGCCTAGAAATCTGGCACTGACTATGTCAAAATCAGATTATTGGGCTAACTAATTATTTATCATGTGTTGTTTGAAGTTTGAAAATCCCTTATTGCACCCAGGGCCAGTTGGTTTATTAATGGCTTATACCTGAAGTAATCAGTAGAGAGTCTGACTTAATCATATGTAATGCGAGTCATGAAAGATCCCACAGGAAACTTTTAGATAGTTCTCCCCAAATCAATATTCATTGTACAAATTTTGGTGATTCAGTCTAGAGACAAATCATGTCCTTTTGTTCATAACAAGGACTTAAGAGAAATGCTACTGGAATTATTTTAAGCCCCTAATTCTTGCCTGATTTCTTCTCCATCTCTCTCTTCTACTTTATTATATCATTTGCCTTTATTAAAAGGCTTATGTGTATATTCTCTATGGCATCTTGCGTGTCCTTTCAATTATACAATGTATTAATATTATACTTTTGCAGACCTATGGGTGCATGTGTGTGTGTATTTCTCCAGGTACTCTTCAAAAATTCAGAAGAACAAGATTTACAAAATTTCTTAGAAGTTACAGATCTAAGAAAACTATATTTCCACAAGATCAAGATCAAAGTTGAATGTGCTTTTTACTTTTTGATAAGGGTCTTTGTAAGTGTGTGGTATGTTTACGTGGGCAAATTTTATTTGAAATTCTGGCTTGGGGCCCATAGTAAAAGAGTCCAATTGCATTAAAAAAAGACAAAACAATAAAGTCACCTTTCAAGTATAAAAAGTAAAAATATTTTTCATAAATATAAAAAAAACAGAATAGAAAAATCATTTAACATCAAAAATGACAAGTGAAAAGAAAAATAAAACATTTAATATAGAGAGTCAACTTGATACATGGGGGACAACAGAATGTGACTAAATGACATCAGGGCTCTCCAATTGAATATGTACCCAAAATAATATCTTTAAAACTGGGTATGTTGTCTGAATACCCGATGATAAACATTCTCTGAAATTAATGATGGCAAAAAGTTCCTGGTAGGATGCAAACATGTTACTAAAATCTGGAAATAAGTTTATTAATTTAGAATATGTATCCCCAAATCATGAGCAGAGTAGTTGTTATTTTATAAATTTCCTAGAGGAGAAAATTACTGATAAAGCTGATCATAGCACAAAATAATGATTAAGTAAGTAAGAAAAAATATTCCAAAGCGTGTAGCAGAATAAAAAAGACTAGCGGATATGCCCCAGTGAAAAGTCTTCGGGCAACCTGGGAGTAATATAGTGAAGGAGTTCTTAGTAATAACACCAAGGAGAATAGAATGTCAAAAAAAGCAATAGTTGTTGATATGGATCATGATTTCCGCCTAAATACTCAGGAGATCTGTGGTTTCACATGTGCAAGGGGCAATATTACAATCTGAAGTATTGAACAGAGTACAGTGAAATACTGGTTTAATGTCTTCAATCATCCTCCAAAGTGCAAATCACTAACGCAAAGAAGCTTTATTCCACTAATATTGAGTTATTCTAGCTGTGGGTAATAGATTAATGAAAGCTTTTCTCTTTCTTCATGGGAATTTGACCTTAGGTTAATTTTCTAACTTTTTTCCCCTGGTAAGCTAATAAGGTGATTTCCTCTGTGTTCCTAAGCAACAGTGATTATAGTGAAAATAACCACTATTGGTGAATTTCATCTGGACTGAGAGATATAAAAGTACTCAATAAGAAGCCATAGCTTCAGGCTTACCTAAATGTGATCATTCTAGCTGTGTCTCTTCTGAGAGCTATGGAAGTCATATCTATGGAATTGCAACAAGAGATATTGGCTCCTTTGAGGCATGAGACTTTTATCTCATGTCAGATCCTGCACCCACCTGATGTACATCTTATCTCCTTGAACACAAGTGGCATGGGCCACTAAAACATCTCCTGCAGAAAAGGAATGCCAGATGCATCCCTGTTGTGTTTTCTGTCTAAATCTTTCTGAGTATCCTGGTAACAAATGTGGACTTCAGAGAGTGTTAGATTCTGAGTGTTAGTTAGTTCTACAAAGATTCCTTTGTGAGACTTGCACTGCACATTGTAGAGAAGAAATGTGCTCATAAAATGTGATTGTCTCTTCAATGTTTTGAACTCAAGTATCTGCAAAGGCCCCATTTACAAATAAAGTTATATTCACAGATACAGGGTTAGGAATTCAACATCTTTGAGATGTTGAATTCAACTCATAACAGAAACGTAGGCCTGTGTGGCTAAAATCATAAAGGTCAGATGTTTGGCTAGCTAATTAAATTAAGCATTTCCAAATTTTGGCAGACATCTTTTAAGTTAGAAGCAGCACAGAAATAGCATGTTTCCTTCCACCATACCACAACTTTCCTCCTTCAAAGGCCAAGTGACTTCTTCAATGACAAAACCAAACTAAGCCTTAAAAAACACTTCCAT
>NW_012146078.1:7555399-7557487 GCF_000956105.1 Propithecus coquereli | reverse complement strand
CGCTGAAATCTTACACAATGATTACCACATTAGATGTTGGTAGTGCTGCAATGAATGTGTCCAGATAGCTGTAAAATCTTTTTCTCTTATCAGTGTTTGTCATGTTCAGGGCATAGCCACTGATGTAGGTGGCACAGTACTCAGAGTGTGAAGTTTGGGGATTTTTGTGACAAGCAGCTGTCACAGTGATGGCTGAGACCCATCACTTGGAATAGGAAACATCTCCCCAAAGGCTGCATAGTCAGGCTAATTCACTGTAAGCCACCACTTATCAAGAATTACCCAACATAAAGAATAGCTTTCTCAAATTATTTCCTTTTCCACAAAGAATGCCAGGTTTTCCTTTACTCCTCCACAATTACTTCTGCTGACTTGAAGAATGTACAGCAAGTAGACTGATATATAGAGCAGTTGCCATGAGATAACTCACCTCTGTAAAATCAGAAGAGAGCTAATGCTAAAACGCAGACTCATAAAAGACACTCTAGTGAAAATCAATGTGGAATAAATACAATGGATAAATGAAGTCTCTAACTTAGGACTCACTAGAAAGTATTTACCAAATGAAGTAAGTCCCAAAGCAAAAATATTTTGAAATACAGGTCATAAAATTTTTACTACCAAAAGGGGTGAGGGATATAAAGGGCAAGGAACTCAAATAGGGTTTCTGTTTTACAGCTGAAGTGACCACAAATGAGAAATGTTCTGCTCAAGGACCATAAGAAAACTTAGGTAAATATCTTGGATTATATGTCAGTCCTCATGGACTCTTGTCCAAATTTTTCTGTTCAGTAGACCAGGCTATATCAAATTTTAATAATTGATTACTGACAAATCATATTTCAGACAGTGAAATTACATCAAAGTGCTTTGCCTGTCTGGGATTGGAAAAGGATAAGGCTTTTAATTCTAACGTGAAACCACTTAGCATTCCACAAATTTTATTTATGATGCTGAATGTCCAGATAACAAGAGTTATGCCTAAAGACAAAGAGATCATGCAGTTTTATCTAGGAACAAGTAGGTAGATGTGCACTACATCTATTAATACCACTAAATCTACCTACTTTATGGTCAATGGATTATTTATTTTAAGTCATACATTGTAAATATACATATCTATGAGGTACAATTTGATGTTTCAATACATGTATGTTGGATAATGATCAAATAAAATCTACCTACTTTATAAATTTCTTTGTCCTTTGCTTTTAGCTGTTCATTCTTTTATATATGTTTGTACTAAGTACAAATTTTGGTCAAGGTATTTTTGAACGTTGTCAAAGTTAGCACTTGAAGCCACCTGTTCTTCCCCAAAAGATATCAAGTCTATTTTTCTTTCCTTGAATCTGAGTTGGTCTTCTTATTTGCAGCAATAGATTCAGAAATGTTCTATACCATTAATAGAGAACCTATAAATGTCAAATGCTTTAGAGTTTTAGTAATAGGGAGCCACACCACCTAAACTCATTTTCTTTCCAAGTTATCGGGTTATCAGTGCATGACTCAGAGATTAAATGCCCTGTCATTTTGACCCAATGGAGGATAATCTGACAGACTAGCCTTACTCCAGAGTTCATTACCAGGTTGTTTGAGACTTTCAAACCTCATTACAGATCAGCTTCTTCCTTTGACCAATTCTATTCCCTCTCTTTTCCTTTTGGGGGTGTGAATTTCTAAAAAACATATCATAGTATCTTCTTCTGTAGAACACAACCTATGATGTTTGTTTTGTCCAGAAAAATGTGGCATAAATAGAATTTTGCCAGCTCTGAGACTATATATCAAAAAGTCTTGCAGATTTCCACTATCTTTCTGAATATTAAACCAAGCCACCATATAAACAAGTACAGAATAACTTGCTATAAAATGAGAGACCATCTGGAACAGAAATGAGACATCCCAACTGAGGCCATCCAAATCAACTAGCACCTAGTCAATCCAGCAATTGACTATAGACACGTGAGTAAACCCTTTCTAGACTAGAAGAACAGTTCAACTGAACTCAACCTCAATTGTCAAATAGTGAAATCAGGAATTAAATAATTGGTGGTTGTTTTACACTATCAAACTCTTGAGATGATTTTT
>NW_012146078.1:7544311-7544829 GCF_000956105.1 Propithecus coquereli | reverse complement strand
GAGAATGACAATTTAAATATAGATTTGAATTGCTTCAAACTCTGTGCACCCAGTATGAGTTCTATTATTGAAAGTACCAAAGCTAGTCTATGATATATATTTTATGAAATTTTCCTTTAGGCGACCCATCTGTAATGATATCCCACTGTTGTCATCCATATTTACTTTTCCTTGTCTGTAATATAGGTAGAGTGAAACTAAAAGAGTATTCATGATAGAAGGGAAGAACTAGCATTAAAGTAAAATGTAAAAAAAAAAAAAAAAAAAAAACAAGTGTAAACGGTTCTTTTCTATAGCTTAGGAATCTTTTCCCCAGGTTTAAAAACTCTTTTTGATACATTTCAACCAGGAGCATTTGTCTCAAAATTAACTAGCTTGGGAAATAGAGGGATCTAGGTGTTTTCATGTCCTCTGTGTGCAAAGTTGCTTTTCATTTTATTCTCTTCCTAGTCAGCTAAATCCTAACTACTGATGGTATAAAGTAAAACCTGAATTTTTCTTTTTAAGGGGAAGTTCTC
>NW_012146078.1:7539191-7541976 GCF_000956105.1 Propithecus coquereli | reverse complement strand
AAATAATTATACAGCTCACCATAGGTTGGGGATCCCTGATATACAGCATATTGTGTAAAATTGATAAATGCCTAAGAGGTGTAAACTAGAATGAAAATATCAAAGTCAGTTTTGTAATTTAAAAAATCAACTTATAATATGACAGATATATACTGCTCATTGTTGTAAATATGATCAAGTTATAATTATTATGTGTTAAAATTTGCTTGTTCTCAGAGTACTAGATGTAACTACCTAAAAATCCAGTTTAAATCTCTTATTTAAGTTCTCAAAAGCTAAGAAACTGTTCCAAAATTAACACAGATATGTTTTAATCATACTTTGAGCTAAATTTTAGCTTTTGTTTTTGGTAAAGGTGATGATATTTGCCTATGAGGAATACTGTCTCAAATGTATTCCTATCTTATTTAATGTTATATGTCATTGCTCTACATTATGATTACTTTGAGGAAATATTTAGTGCTGTGTTAGTTCTCAGGAAAAATAAAGTGTGCTCCCATGGCAAAATTCCTGCATTAATGATCTATGGGGCTAAATATCCAAATACCTCACATTAAGCAAACCATTTAAACTAAACTTGTGGTAAAATTACAGAAACATTTTAAATGAAAAAATATATGTATATAAACCACATGAAGCACTATTCAAAATTTGTTTTAAAAATCATTAAACATTACGAGTATGCTAAAGATCTATCTTTGTAAGGTTGCTGAGCATGCGTAAAGCATAATGTTCCAGGTGATCATCCTTCAGTAAACTCAGATGGTTCCCCAACTCAAGTCACTATACAGATATTTATTAAAAGTATCCAATAGGTCACATAAAATTATTGCCTTGAATATATGTTATGAAGAATATCAAAATTGTTGGAGAGCTTAAACAGGTATTTATCTGTTCCTTTATCTATAAAAGTTATTTTATCTTCCTCCTTCCATTTCTGAGATATTTGGGAAAGCATTCATTACTATAGTAGGGTAAACTATTGCTTAGCTTCTACCTTGAACTTCATCCTAGCACTTTTAATAAAAGCAGGGTTAGTCACTATACCTCTCTTAGGTGTAGTAGAAATTATTATTTGAAGGGCAACCATTAGGTTTACATTAGTTCTCTTTCCATGTTTGAAAGTGAATTTGTTTATGCTACCTTCCCATTAATTACCTTTCGATTTATCCCGATAGCCTTTGCACCGGCATTCTGAAAATTCCAAAAATTCTTCCCCAATTTTCTTCATTTTAACAGAGTGGATGAGGACACTTTCTCTTCTGACAGAGAAAATAACATGATTAAGTACATTTCAAGTCCATTGTTCCAGGCCTTTCAAGAACATTTGCTCTTTTAATTTCCATAGCACCTTTTAAGGAGAATATTAGAAATTACACAATCATGACTCTGAGGCTTAGAGAGGTTAGGTTAATTTCCAACATCATTGATCTAGATCTCGCCCACCTATGTTGTGTGTCATTCCAAAGCCCAGATTCACCTGTCCCATGAAGTTGTGCATTTTTACCATTAATTAGCTATTTCATCATGGGGAAGTCATTAAACTACTCAAAGACTCTTCATTTTCTTTATTTGTAAAATAACGTGGACAGGGGACTGCTACCTTGTAAAATTCTGAGATGTAGGTCAGCTATATTATCTATTACACAAAATGAGGCATTTTTGAGAGTGGAAGGCATTGTTAATGATAATGCCAGAGAAAAATACATGTAATGAGTGAGTAAGCTGGTTCTCCTCAATAGACTTCTAACCAGGGTGTTGGCATACACTCTTGCAGTCCTTCTTCATAAAGTATAACATCCACAAGGTCAAGGGTCTTTCTGTTTTGCTCATCTTTTTATTCCCAGAACCTAGCACAGATGACTGAAAATTAGCATACAACATACAATAGACAATTTTTTTAAATGTATAAAAGAATGATTGGATGAGTGAATGGCTGTTTAGAAAAAGGAATTGGTGGTTTAAAGAAGCAAAGAAAAAGAAAAGAGAAAAAAGGTGTTAACTGAGTACCATATAATACAGATTCCTAAATGACAGAGATGGCTACAGTAGGAAAACATTAGAGTTCAGTATATATTGGTAAAACCTACTCCAGAGAATTCCTGCACTATTTTGATTGGCCCAATATAGTGGTGTTTTCCCATAATAGCCAGAACTAGCAATTATATGTAAGACTATAAACTCATTAATTTAGGGATATTCAACGTTAGCTGTTGAGTTCCCTGACACCCTCTCTGTTCAAGCATCTTTCCAGCAAACAACATGTGAGAACTGATCACAGTGTTGGGTATCCATCAGCATTCAACAAATATTAATAGTTTAACATGATTTTGGTGCCTAATAGTTATCAGAGCTTTATTTCCCGAAAGGACACTCGAACAGTTAATGACTTGGGAAACAATTATAACTTAATGTTCACTGAATAAAGAAGTCTTAAAATTGCATGTACAATATGATCACACTTAGTTGATAACATATGCATAAGATTGATGTTGAAAATTAAATCTTACAAAATGTTTAACATTTCCTTCTGGAAGATGAGATTATAGATGATTTCTATCATTCACAAATGGGAGAGAGAGAGAGGGAGGGAAGAAAGGGTAGGGAAGAAGGGGGAGAGATAGGGAGGAAAGGAGGGAGAGGGAGAGAGAGAGAGAGCTTGATCTATTTCTTTGTAACCTCTAGACTGTCTATGTAAACATAATTGTAAAGTAAAATATAAGTAAATGCTAAGATATGTAGGACCTAACGTTTCTATGGACTGCCTATGTAAACATAATTGTAA
>NW_012146078.1:7517572-7538021 GCF_000956105.1 Propithecus coquereli | reverse complement strand
TCTTTATAGTATATATCTCTTACAACACAGAATGTCTCTTCTTCTAGTGTCAAAAGAAGCATATAATTATTAAAAGACTGATGATTAATACGAAATTTTGAAAATGTTCAAAAATTAATGTATTTTATTAAAACTATCAGTGTTTTTATTAGAACCTTTTCTGCTGCACAAATTTGCCTAAACTCTGTTAATTTAATGCCTTCAAATAACCAATTCATATGCATTAATGTACTGTTACCTTTTCTAGAATTTTTACTATGTTCTCTTTTCTATGCTTCTATTTAATTCACCCACCCAGAAAATTATATATCACCAAAAATTATCCCCTTGAGTATCCCAAGTGAAACAGCATGGATAAGAAATTTTAGAAAACCTAAAATTTCATGCATATTGGTAAACTTTTGGCAATATAGTTTTACTGAAGTGAATAAATATATAAAAATTAAATATCAGTGTCAAATAACTATGCTTCAGTACAGGTGTCTTTTAACTGTCACACTGAATTAGGGGATAAGACAGCTTGAATAACCAGGTTGAAACCTTTTAAACAATTTTAACCCTGGCATGCCAATGAAGACATTGGTTGCTGTACCTTAATGAAACCTCTGATTCTTTGACCAAATAACAATCTATTTTTCTTCTTCTTAAACTTAATCTTATGGATTGACAGCAAAAGCAGGTATAAATAGTATACATCTTGTCAAGAATGTCTCTTTGTTTGAGGGGAAAATACTAGTCAGCCCATCAATTTCGAAGTAGTCTCATTCTCTGTTCTGCTGAAGTCTCTTTAAAAAAAATAAGGAAAAAATGTTGATGAAGCCCATCAAGAGAACGTATTTTACCCTGAAGAATGAGAATAAAAACTTGAAAAATAATTGCCATGCCTTCTTGTATAAGCCTGAGAAAAGAAATACTTGAGGAATAGAATATATAGATTGCTTCCACAAGAAAAACCTACTGATTTTTTAAAAGTACTGATTCAAAAATTGCTGTGATTTTAGCCCAATCTCAATTACAGTGCCATAAATTGATGCCCAGCATCATTATGCCATTTTCTTCCTTAAGTATACTTATAGTAGTAACAATACTGAAAAGAGGAGAGTTTTAAAAATTACTATTTCTACAGTGTATAGCAAATAGTCTTGACTGCAGATTTTATTTCATAAGAATAAATAAAAAAAAGCTATTGTATGTCCTGAAATCTTACACCAAAATAATAAACTATATTTACCTTAATTTCACCCATTGCAATGATTTTCCCATCAGCTTGAAAATGTATTGCATATATGTGTTATGTATATACATATATACTTTTATATAATTATATGATATATCATGTTTGATTGGCACTCAGTATCCATTTAGACTATATAGACCACAGTCTATATAGTGCCTTTTAGTACTACAAGATCCGGGAAAGCAGCATATCATAGTCCTCAGAACTCCATGCAGCTAGAGCTATGAATTCAAATTAGATTCTGCCAATAAGAAGCACTTGTTTGAGTTCTGGAAAATTAGCTGAAGCAAAGGTCATCTTCCTGCTGCAGTTACTGCCAGCCAAAAAGGTCACAGAGATATGAGTGTTGTTGGCTGCTCACAATGTTCTACTGTCCAGACTTCAGCTTCAACACAACCTAGAGGCAACTGAGGCAGATGCTGTCTGCATCCCAATCTCCACCCACAAACTTCATGAGGGAGGACAGCTGAGAAGGCAGGAACAGCATTTTCCTCTTTTTTTGATTAAAACTGAGGTATTAGTATATATTTGAAATCATTAATCCATCCATTGGTAGCCATTTTCTTTCTCCAGACTTCCCCATAATTTGTAGGCATGTGACAGCTTGTATTAAATTTCTCTTTTTGAAAAAAAAAAGTTTTTAGTTTTGTGGACCATTATCCGCATGATAATGATAACATGATAACATAAATAGAGAAAAGTAAAATTCTTTTATAACAGGCCTTGGAAGACAGAATGGTATCTTATCCCATTATTTTCACCTCAATATTATACACCCTCATTACACTATGTGCTTGGGAAAAAAATCTTTCATTTTCATAGATTGTTATAAGGAAAGGGAAAAATAATATTATTCTGAGCATGGATTCTACACACATATCTATGATAAAAGCTTTGAAACCTCAGTGGAACAGGTAGAGTGTAGGCAATGAAGACTATAAGTTTAAAGTTGAGAGCATTTCCATTTTGCAAAAATAAAGAATTTAATTAATCATTGAGGTTCTCTATTCTTTTGTTTTAGAAAATTATGAAATTGATTAGTACATGGAAATTTTGTTTGTCCTGCATTCAACTCTATGGAGATCATCTTTCCCTGATTTGATACTAATTATTTTAAATGCATGTGAATCAGGTATACCTAGAGCCTTCACTCCTATGCCAAGTTAATGGATCTTTGATTCTGGCTTGACCTTTTAGGGAGCGTCCTCATTTTGGCCACCTGTATAGTTCAACTGTCCAGCTCCAGCCAGTAAGAGTTCTTCCTGGCATTAGAATTTGTAATATCTCTTTACTTCAAAACTTTTAAAACCTACTCAAGTTTGGTGCTACCATGTCCACCCGGGATCCATGTAGAGAGGCTATGCCTGTGAATGAAGCCAAGCCAAGATGAGCAATGTCAAGAATTTGACAAAAAGAAACAGTCCTGAAAATATTGTTTGCATCCCTGAATCCAGCCACGCTTGGAAGAAGTTTGCACTGTATAATTTGCAGTAACACAAACACGTAAGCTTTTGGTTTGTTTTTAGCTTACGTTTATTTTATTTTTATTCTTTATTTCTGAGTATTACAGCAGTATAAACGTTTTGGTTACATAAATTGCCTTTGTACCACCTGACAAATGTGCCCATCCCCCGACGGCGCACAGGATCCCCTCCCCCCCATCTGCCCAACACCCTATGGATGTTACTTCCCATATGTGCATATGTGCACATTAGTGTTGATCATTTAGCTTAGGTTTAAACTAGTATTTGCATTTTTGAAACTCAATGAGTACTAATTCATTGGGAGAAAACTCTGAAGCCAATTAAATAAATGGTTTAGGGTGTAAAACTAAGTGCTCTGTTTGTTATTATATAGGCACATCAGTTTTAGCAGTTTTATAGACATTGCTACTTCTCTAAGAAAGGTTTATTTTTTAAACCATGGATTTAATCTGTCTTTTTTCTCCTAGAAAACATTGCTTGGGCTTGCAAAGACTGTGTATAATTTTGAGCCAATTTTCACTCATAGGAAAATTATGAGCAGAATCCAAGGGATTATGCAAAATGTGTATACCCTGTGTTTATTTGTAGTGAGAGGAGTCTATAAGCAAAAAGTGGAACACTGGGTAGAGAAGAAGATATGGGACACCACCTTTGACAGAAGCTACTCTATATAAGATGGGAGTTTGACAGAGAGGAATTCAAATGAAGCCATCTAAAATTGGCGACGTTGACTCCTAGGAAGGTTATGTCTTACAGAAATTAAATTATACTACACAGGTTGAGCATCCCTAATCTGAAAATATGAAACTTTTGAGCACCAATATGATACCACAGGTGAAATATTCCCCACCTGTCCTCTTGTCACGGATGAAGTCAAAACACAGGTGCAGAGGCTGGGCACAGTGGATCGTGCCTGTAATCCCAGCACTTTGTAAGGCCAAGGTAGGAGGATCACTTGAAGACAGGAGTTAGAGAGCAATCTGGACTTTGTCTCTTCAAAAAAAAAAAAAAAAAAATTTAAAAGAAAAGAAAGAAAGAAATAAAAGAAAAACCCCAGGTGCAAAACACACAGATTCTTCAGCATCTCCAAAAGAAAAAAGACCCTCTTTTCGACAGAAGTCCAGATTCCCCCACACAAGCACACCCATAAAGGGTAATAAAATGGCACACGTGCGAGCCAGACACACCAATGGCAGGTTCCCCACAATGTCTCACATGGGGCCCAGACCTACATGAACTTGCTGTGTTTTATGTTTTTTTGCTTATTTTCTGCTGTGTGGTGTTGAAAATTTCCAAAAACGCCTACAGATGCCATAAGAAAAAGAGCATTTATGTCCAACTATAGCACAGAAAGTCAAGCTGCTAGAGAACCTGGACAGTGGTATAAATGTATATAAGTGAAATGTGTGTTTATACTTGCACCCATTCCCAAGATATCTCATTATGTATATGCAAATATCCCAAAATCTGAAGAAAATCAAAATCTGAAACACTTCTGGGCCCAGGTAATTTGGATGTGGGATATTCAACTTCTATTATCAAGTATAAATTATTATTTAAATTAATATTATAATCATTATACTAATATTAAAATTTTATATATTACTAAATTAATAAATTACATATTATAATGCAATATATTATGATGCATTATTATATTTTTAAATTAACACAGTATTAAAATTAATGTTAAAATAATTATAAATTACAAAATATTGTTTTCAATTTATCCTAATGGTTTGTAAAATCTTATTACATGTTGAGATGTTGTTTGGTTGGCATAGTAGTAAAATATGAGAGAGCTCCAGGAAGATAAAGAGATGTGCAGTGGAATTATTAACATAATGAGAGATACCAAAATTCTTTTTCCCAAGAACATGTAGAATAAGCTCACAGGGTGAGCAGACACATTTCACTAGATTCAGAACTCAGTCTGAGACTACAGATAATAATGAGAGTCTGTGGGTGAATTATTTTTTACTCCTCCATCACAGAAATATTTTTGAAGAAGGGGATTTAACAAAATGGACTTCCTAAAGTCAAAAAAGATAGGGACCACTGTATATCTACCATACGGTTAAATTTAAAAAGACATATTGACAACACGAAATGCTGGCAAGGATTCAGAAGAGCTAGATCACTCATATATTACTGACAAGGCTGTAAAATGGTACAGTCACTCTGATAAACAGTTTACATTTTCTCATAAAGCTAAATATGCAACTATCACATTATAGGACCCAGCAATTGCACGCTTGGGCATCATTCACAGAGAAATAAAAATTTATATTCACCCAAAAAACCTGTACACAAATGTTCATAGTAGTATATATGTAATGCCCCCAAATTGGAATCAAACTAGATGCCCTTCAATGGAATAAAAATTAAACTATGTCTACCATCTATACCATAGCATACTACTCAGCAATAAGTCATGGTACATGCAACAAGTTGGATGAATTGCCAGAGAATTATGCTAAATAAAAAAAGTCATTCTCAAAAGATATTTACAGTATGATTCCATTTATATAACATTATTGTAATGACATAATTTTATATATATAGATTAGTAGTTGCCAGGTGTTAGGAACTGAGGGTCAAGGGACTTATAGGTTATGAAAGGGTGCTAAGAGTTGGGACTACTCAATATCTTAACTATGGTGGTGTATAGACAAACCTGCACAGGACAATAAAATTGCATAAAACTTAGACACATACATACACATATACATACAAAAGGTAAAAATAAAACCAGGAAATTTTGAATAAAAAGGGTAAATGTATTAATACCAATATTTTGATTTTAATACTCTATGAGAGTTTTGCTAGATGTTACCATTAGAAAAAACTGAGCAAAATGTACATAGAATATTTCTGTTTTATATCTGACAATTATAAGTCAATGTACAAATATCTCAGTGACAATTATAGTTTTTAAAAGGCTCTGGACCCTTAAAAAAACAGATAGGGGCTTATGTTTGTCATGTCAGTAGAAAAAGAAACATGACTTCATTTCAGTAACAGGGAGGTGAAGTTTTAAATACTGGAGATATGTTTATAAATCATTTTTAATCCTTCTTGAAATAAAATAGGCTTTGATTCAAAGGAAGTTCCTTATGACAGAAATAAGTAATATATTTAATTAAAGCATATATCTTCTTTGTGTGTGTGCGTTTGTGTGTGTGTAATATGTGTATTTGTGTTTATTTATTGTTTTTCCTGAGATTCTCAGTTTTTCCACTTGTGTTTTCAGATAAATTCTTTAAAGGAGCCTAGTTCATAACTAATAAATCAGAAGAATAACTTGGTTCTTTATATTTCTGGATCAATCACACAATATCTGAAATAGGCTAAGAATACCATTCTCATTTATTTTAAATATCCAGTTATTTCTTACAATAAAAAAACCTGCCTGACACCTGATGACTGTTACTACTATATGTGCACTTAAGTGTTGGTCAGTTAAGTCAGTTAATACCGATTTGATGGTGAGTACATGTGGTGCTTGTTTTTCCATTCTTGGGATACTTCACTTAATAGAATGGGCTCCAGATCTATCCAGGATAATACAAGAGGTGCTAGATCATCGTTTTTTTTTGTAGCTGAGGAGAACTCCATGGTATACATATGCCACATTTTATTAATCAACTCATGTGTTGATGGGCACTTGGGTTGTTTCCACATACTTACAATTGTGAATTGTGCTGCTATAAACATTCTAGTGCAGGTGTCTTTTTTATAGAATGTCTTTTGTTCCTTTGGGTGCAGCAGGTGGGAGGGGGAAGGAGAGGATGGGTATATACACACGTAATGGGTGCAGTGAGCACCATCTGGGGGATGGACACACTTGAAACTCTGACTCGGGTGGGGCAAAGGTAATATATGTAACCTAAACATTTGTACCCTCGTAATATGCTGAAATAAAAATATAAAAATAAAATAAAATAAAAACATGATAGTGAGTCAGCATATTTTAAGGTTAAGCTATTGTGGTAAAGTTCAGAGAACATTCTTTTGACTATCTTCTTATCGGAAACCATTCTTCTCTTAGACATTTTATTTATATAGAACAAGAAAATTAATGAAATAAATTCTTCTTATCTGAGTTCTTTTATATTATTTTTCCTCATTTTTCTTGAATAACTTTTAAAATTGAGACCAGAATGACAAAATAGCATGGTAGGGAATAGGAGACTTAATTCCTCCTCAAACAAACAAAAGCAAATGTAGAGAGCTACTTACAAACCATTATAGCCCAGAGAGGGCTCAAGAGCCCATTAAAGAATCGGCAGCAACACAGTGAAGCAAATTAAATAGATAGATAAATAGATAAATAAATAAATAAATAGCTAGATAAATAAATAAATAAGAGAATATTCACATAGAAAGGATCACTGGATAGTTGAACACACCTGAGATGGCAGGAGTCAGCCAGGAGAGAAGGATGAATGCAGAAGACTGCCACTGTCAGCCACATGATGAGAACCACCACGGTCCCCAGTGGCCCAATCTACAGAGAACAGCAGCATTTTTTGCCACTTAGATAAACAACAGCCAATCCTGCAAGGGAACCTAAGAGAGGGAGATGTGGGTGCACACCCTGCCTACCCAAGAAGCTGCTACTATTGAGCTGCTTTTGGAGAGGAGTCAATACCTCTCTCAAATCTACACATGCCTTGACTCCAGAGCACTGACCACACTGCAAGTGCTCACACTCCAGACTCAGGCTCTGTGGCTATATTAGATTCATCCACATCTTTGACACCAGAGCCATCACTGTGCTGTAAACACACATGCTGTCTTCTAGGATTTGTTGCTTCATTTATAGAATGCAGAGTAGATTTGGCATAATTCTTAAGGACTTTAGGATTTTTGAAATGGTAAGTGAGCACTGGCTTCAACTTTAAGTCACTAGCTGCATTAGTTTCCAACGAGAGAGTCAGCCTGTCCTTAAAAGGCAGATATTGACTTCTCCCTTCTAACTATGAAAGTCCTAGATGTCATCTTTTTCCAGTAGCAGGCTGTTTTGTCTCTGTTAAATACCTGTTGTTTAGTGTAGCCACCTTCATCAATTTTCTGAACTAGATTTTCTGGATAACTTGCTGCAACTTCTACATTAGTGCTTGCTGCTTCACCTTGCACTTTGTTATGAAAATGGCTTCTTTCCTTAAACCTTGTGCACCAAATTTTGTTACTTCAAACTTTTCTTTTGCAGCTTTCTCACCCCTGAAAGGCCTTCACAGAATTTAAGAGAGTTAGAGCCTTGCTGTGCATTAGGTTTTGGCTTAAGGAAATGTTATGGCCAGTTTGATCTTCTATCCAGACCACTAAAACTTTTTCCACATCAACAAAAAAGCTGTTTCACTTTCTTAAAATTCATGTGTTCACTGGAGTCACCCTTTTCATTTCCTTCAAGGATCTTTCCTTTGCATTCACAACTTGGCTAACTGTTTGGCAAAAGAGGCCTAGCTTTCAGCCTATCTCGACTTTCACCATGCTTTCCTCACTAAGCTTCATCATTTCTAGCTTTTGTTTTCAAGTAAAAGACATATGACTAGTTCACTTGAACACCTAGAGTCTATTGCAGGGTTATTACTTGGCCTAATTTCAATATTGTTTTGTCTCATGGAATAGGAAAATCCAAGAGAAAGGAGAGAGATGAAGGAATGGCTGGTCAATGGAGCAGTCAACACACAAACAGTATTTATGAATTAAATTCCGCATCTTGTATGGGCAAAGGTCATGGTGCACCAAAACATTACAATAGTAACATCAAAGAAAACTGATCACAGATCACATAACAAATATAATAATAATAATAAAGTTAGAGGTATTGGTAGACTTACCACAGTGTGGCATAGAGACACAGAGTGAGCACGTGCTGTTGGATAAATGGAGCTGATGGACTTGCTTGACGCAGAATTCCCAGAAACCTTCAATTTGTAAAATTAATGCAACAATGCAAACCACAATAAAATCAGGTATTCTCATATGTTCTGCTATGTACCTAAAATTGTTCTAAAATACAAAGTTTATTTAAAATGGAAAAAGAGCAAAACAAAAATGCAAGAGTTAATGAAGTGCTGTGTTTTGAGCATTTGTGTCCCCTTCAAAATTCATATGTTGAAACTTATCACCAATGTGATAATATTAAGAATTGGGGCCTCTAGGAAACCTCAGTGAATGGGATTTGTGACGTTAGAAAAGGGCTGGAGGGAACAAGCTGGGCCTATTTTGTCTTTCAGCCTTCTGCTCTATGAGGACACAACAGGAAGGCTCTCATCACACACTCAATGCCAGCTTCTTGAAATTAGACTTCCTTTCTAGCCTCTAGAATTATAAGAAATAAATTTTTATTATTAAAAAATGACCAAGTCTAAGATACTTTGTGAGAGCAGCACAACAGACTGAGACATGGAGCAAACTCAGAATAAGCAGGATTTTTTTAGAACTGGTACAAAATTTGACAATGGGTCTTAATGATAGCACAGCCCAAATTGAGATCCTTAAAAGAGCCCCTCAGACCATTGGTGGATATTTTTACTTAGGGTGAAAATTTAAGACTCAGGCTTAAATGCTTCATGATAGAGAAATTTTACAGAGTTTAGAGGTTCTCATCATCCAGCTTATACCTTGGTACAGAGGTCTACACATGTTTTTTCCCAGAGGAACCTTTGGGGTTCATTCCAACCATAACCATCTCTTAATAAGTGATGATCCCATTCAGCATTATCTTCTCCAATAATATTTCCCTTCTTACCCCTTAGGTGGTTTGCTTCTGTTATCTATTATATTTCCCAAAGAAGCTGTATGTTCTTCTTGTTTGTTTTTAAATTTTTTGAAAAAGTCTCCAGGTTTAAATATCAATTGCACTGTACTCTTTATATCAAATTCTATCTTTTCTGTAAAATCTAGTTCAGATTTCCCCTTCTCCAAGAATCTACGAAGATCTCAGTTAAACACAATTCTTTCTTCCTTAGAAATTTTACAGTTATATTGCCAAGTCCTCTTTGACACTTAGAATTAAACAGCTTTTATTATTAATGTTACATTTAGTATCTGCCTTCAGGATGGGAATTGTGTATAATTATTTCTTGATTTCTTTCACTTTCCATATTTCCTGGTGATTTCTACTTAATAGAAGCTCACTAAATAATTTTTGGTTTGTATTGGATAAAAATTTGTCACATTTAAGCAATATAAGAAATGAAAATACATATCTTCCTAAGTAAAAAAATTGTATAAACAGGTAGGTTATCTTTACACAATTCCAGATAGATATCAGATCTTTAAATTTAATATGTTAATATATCTCTTGGTTACAAATGCAGAGTTTATGAATATGCTTTGTAAATAGTTACCCCAAGTGGATACTGAACTTTCCACATGTGCTGTCCTGAAATTTCCTCCTCCAAAATTTCTGGGAGTGGATTATACACTCCTAATTTCAGGAGCTTCAAGGAAACTTTCATTTCCTGAATGTATATAAGAAGAAAAATAAAGAAGATAAAGGAAAACACAAAGGAAAACACTTTTCGCAAGTCTAAGTCTCAAGGTGAATAGAATTAGGAGTGATTTTTCATAGAGACCAAATTGTAACTAAACTTTAAATGGTAACTGACTCTATTTTAGTGTCATTATAAGCAAAAATGACTTCTTGTGTATGATTCTGAGAAATTAAACACTATGCATAATATAATTTCCTTGGCAAAAATGATTTCCTTATGAATTTCAAACAACTAACTTTTATTAGAAATTTTGATGTACAGGTCTAAGTATGGGAGAGTAGATGCGGCATTCCTCTAAAAGTTTCATAATTCAAGATGTGGGGAAAACACACACACACACAGATATCCCTTAATTGGGGTTTGAAGTCTAAGACAATATGCTTTACTGGAATCTGAAAATTTGAAGAACTTAGATACAGATAGAAGAGAAAGGGAGAAAGTGTTCATTTTTTTTTTTTTTTGTAATTATTAGTGCATTCTAGAAAGATCTTGATCATTTTTTAATATTTCCCTCAGGTTGATTTTATGCAATTCCTTTTACTTTTTAAAACCTCCTCCTGAATGATCAGAACATTCATTTCCTCTCTAAAATCCATTTTTAATGTTCACTTTTAGTTAATCATGTCATTTTCTCCCCTCAAACCCCAAGTCCTTGGAGGGGTCCATAATCCATGACAATATAAAATGGAGTGAATGCTAGATAAGTTCCTCCTGGGTAAGTCACCTATTTTCACATTTATTGCCTTGGCTGCTTTATTAGATAAAATCAATGTCTATGAAATGTTTCACACTGCTGCCCCTCAATAAATGTTTTGTCTGATCATCCCTGGCACCAATATTAATTAAAGGGGCTTTGTAAGAACTATTTGCAACATGTTTTGAAATGCCCAGATGATAGTTGTATAAAATGTATCACATTGATTAATATTTATTACCTGTTTAAAAATTTATATCATAGCTATCACTTTAGAACCTAGACACTTTGACAAGGATATTATTTTAACATTAGAATAAAATGGATGGGAGGAAAGAGTATCCTATTTGCTATTATTGCTAGGTCAGCCCATGCCCAAGGATAAGTAATTCCAGGCAACTAGGTATATGTGGATTTAAAGATGACTTGGAATTTATTTTTCATAGTAATACCTTTGTCCCTTATCCTCCTGGATGTTTTTCTCTAATTTTTACACTATAATTTCCCTAAATTTTTTTTTCACACATACACTCTGTGGCAGGTACTCATTTTATTCTGACTCATAAGATATCTCTGCCACCTCTTGTTTGGTCCACCACTTTGATATTAAAATTCCCTTCTGAAGCAAGCCAAGATGTCTTTTTTTTTCTGGCTCATGTTCTTTCCACTTATTACCCTTACATATATCTGCTATTGTCACTTTTTACACATAATTTCCAGATGGGTGATTTATTTCAACTTAGAAAACATGATTATTCGAGGAATAAAGGTCTGCTCCATTTGGTGATTCTTTACATGGGCAGAAATTTCAGTGATTAAAAAGTAGTTTTGTAGGTTTTCTTAAAATTATTCTTTAAAAAGTATATATAATTTATATTCCATGAAGAGAAATATTGTCTTCTGTGGGGACATAACTCAGAGAAGACTAGGGTAAGCATAGCACACTAATTATATTTTACATTAATAATCTTAGCACCAATAATAATGAGCTCCGTGAAAGTTGTGGAGTTTTTTTCCCCACATGTACTTACTATCATTTTAAAAAGTTTATGGAATACTAAATTATTTTCCTGGGATCAACAGCAATCTCAGAGACTTCCACGAAAAGTAATTTTTATTCTCAGAGTACCTTCAATGACATGACCATATGCCCAGAAGGCCTTAATGTTTTCTCAGAAATTGAATATTTTGAGATGATTTGTATATCTTCAAATGTTTAGGCAGCATATGGAAAACAAGAAATTAAATTCACTCCATTGGCTCTGTTTTCTAATGGGCACAGCTTATTTAGTCTTCCAAGATTATAAAGCAGTAAGCATGAATAGAATTTTGTATTATTTTGTTTTGTGTCTGCCAATGATATCCTATGCTTACTTAAATGCCACCCGTCCACATTCTATATAGTATCATATAATTTAAAAAATATTCTGGTGATTTATCCTGTGTTGATGGAAAAGCATTTATCTAGTTTGTAGAAGATGAGCCTGATCATATCTTAATATACACACTGTTTCTGTCACATAAAATGTCATTAAAATTTATATTTAGAATGCCAAAGACAGCACATAGATAAAATTTTCTTTAAAAAGTCATTTCTTGTTCAAAATACCACCCTGTTTGCATCTATCTCATCTCAGAAAATCAGAGAGAAGAAAAAGATGTCTGGGGCCACACATTTGCTAATGGTTGAGGAATTAAGCAAAGATTTCAGATGATGATGTGAAAATTATCTTAATAGTATAATTTGTTTTCTATTTTATATTTCATTGAAGACTATCATTTGTCCTTAACATGATAAAAATTTATATAATTTGTCTTCAACAGATGCTCAGATATAATCAATTCTAAACCAGTTTCCCCAATGAGATTAGTAATAAACAATATAATCTCTTCGAAGAAATTTTATTAAAGAAATATCAGCCAAGCATTTTATACTAATTCTGTCCATGGTTTCAATAATTATTATTGCTTTAGTTTTAATAATTAAAGACAAGGAGTACTGTATAGGTCTATGTCAATCTATACTACAGTTTAAGTTTCCAGTAATTATGATTCCAATAAGGGCAGTTTGACTATCAACACCTTAAATTACAGCTGCAAATATAGAGTAATTTTAATTGTTTGTCTTAACTATAGCACATATTGAAAACGGATTTCTCTTTTACTACTAGAGCAGATGAGAAAAGTCATATGAAAAAATTTGATTAGCCTCAGACTAACCATACTAAAAGGAGGTGATTCATTAATAGTTGATTTCAAAGTGAGTTTTCACACTTTAAATAAACTTTTTAGAAGATATTATGTTCACATTAGAAATTGAATTCATTTTTATTACCACTTTAGGAAAATAAAAGTGGTTGAGTAAATATACTTTATATCTTGAACCTTCCATTATATTAGACACTATTTTATTACTATCATCATGAGATAGCTGCTACACAAAATTAAGCAATCAATCCATGTGATGATATGAATGAATGATAACATCTAGCCTATAATAGATGATAAAAATCATTGAAGAATGAAGTCAGTAATTCTTAAAACAGCAATTTGCAATTTTCTCAAATTGCTTAACTTACAGTGCAATTGTTATTTTAATTTGTATTTGCATCTCTACAAAGATATGATAGCAATTAATTTGCAACCACATATAAAACATGTAAGTAAAGGTAATAGCTGTACTGTGCATTGATGGAATTCTGTACATTTTACAAAGAGTTGGGAGAGAAATCATATTTACGTGTCATAAATTCTACATTCCAACCCATATGTACCCACACATTTCAAAATTTTACTTCTGGCCTTTCACCATAATTTGACACCCTGTTCAGTAACAATCTGCCTAAGCCCAAGAAGCTAAAGCTGTCAAAACACCATAACTTTTAGAGAATTCTAATTGAAAAATAAGAACACTCTGAGCCCTCTACCAAATTATCAAGAGTTTATCAGCTGCACTGTCAACAACTGCATTGTGTTCTCTTCACCAGTTTTTGTACTTCAGAATGAAAGACACTTCTTTGTGCTAAAGTGAGTTAGGGATTATATTCCGTAAGAATCATTGTGGATGATGGACGCCTAAGTGATCTCCCGCTGCTGGCCTTGGACCATGAAGCAGCTGAGAATACTAATAGCAACAAAGCATGAGCAGTTTTTGCTAGTTTAAGACCATGCTAGTCTCTATTGATGTAAACAGGGATTTGATGGATGCAATGATCTGTCTGCTCTCCAAAAGCAGCACATAAAACTTATTTTAAAATGTTTATCCTCTTAGATTTCATCTGAAATGCGGAGTGGACTGTGACTGAACTGATGATAATATTGGAATATGACTTTGAGGCATACAATTAAACTAGCACACAGCTTCTTTTCTCACTGTGTCTTTTTGCTTTCTGTCAGGTACGATCCCCACAGAATTTACTGGGAGCAAAATGAAATTTTAACAGAGAAAAATGAAAAGAAAAAAATGATGCTTAGGGAAGACCTACTGCTTCAAATCAGGGATGAAGGGAGAATATAGCAGTTCGGGCTGTAGAAGCAGCATTTAGGGCTCTAACGTAACTGCTGATTTTCACACCATATTCTATAAGTGCGTACGTGTCTGGGATATGCAGTACCACGCAGTGAGTGACTCTCCTACAGAGAAAAACTGTTTTAAGATTCTCTCCTGTGTGGAGCCTTCCTCTCCAGAATTCACAAAATGCACACTTGTTTTCCAGACTCAGCATTTATTTCTCTTGTGTTTTGCTACTGAATAATAGTTATGTGTGTTTTGGCTCAGAAATGGCACCCCTGGAGTGAATTGTTGTAACAGTAACTAATGTGAAAAGTTGATTTGCAGATTTTCCTGTGTCAAATGCTCGTTTCATGGCATTAACAAAGCATTTCTTTCAGCATCAGAAGAATAGAGGATTGACATTTCTAGAAAGTGAAGTGTTGAAATTGTTGAAAAGATAGATAAGGACTAGGCAATAAAACAATAAATATTCCTCACCAATGCCTTCATATCTGCTTGATTAGCCTAACTGGGCACTAGCTGAATGGCATCATACCTGCCTGACAAATGCCAAATATCAGGGACACAGCATATCAGGGCCAAATCATGGGGCTTAATAATCTTATAAATCAGATTTGCCTCAGCGATAGCTAAAGCAATTAATATATGAACTGCGGCATTCCTCATATGTCCCTTTTCAAGAAATGAGATTCTTGAAATGTTGACAAAGTGATTCTTTTTTCTCCACTCTAAACTATTTCACTCCAAACTGGTTCCCTCCCATTTTTGATCCATCACCTACTTTTTATTGTATGATTCTCCCTCTCAAACCCACAGCTGTTTCAAGGTATGTCCTCTCTCCATCCTCTGACCTCTTCCCTCCCCAGTCTATGTTCTGGATCTTAATTTCCAAATTATCCAGTAGAAAAGTCTCATTGTCAGCCATCTTCCACTGGGATGCTCTAACGAACCATTTAAACTTAGTTATTAATGGCGGATAAATCTTAATGCATTCCTCCTTCTAGGAACAAAAAATCTATTTCAAATCAATAAAAAGGGAAGAAAATGGGGGTACTATAGATAGAGGCAGTATACTAGGTCCCTCAAATGTCACCATAGCAAGTGTCTCTACTTTGAAATAAATATTCTACTTCTTCTCTACTTTGAAATAGCCCTCCCAAGAGGACTCCTAAAAAAGGGTCTATGGAACCAACATGCATCTGAAGGGGATGAGGACAAGTCCCCTAGGGGCTTACATTGTATCCTTTAGGGATTGATTAATGAATTTCATCTTTGCTTCTGGGAGAAAGTAGTACATTATTTTAGAATGACATACATCTGGATATGTTGAATTCTCTCTCTAGTATAAGATAAAATCTCAGAAGATTTGCCTATAAAAGTGAATAATACCGATTCAAACATTAGGTTTTCTTAACTTATATGTCCTTTGCCAGAACCTCCATTGGGCTTATTTGTAACAACTTTTATTTTTATGTGGTAATGGTAAGAGATACCATTATTATGGACCACAGACTTATATGGGTGGACCTTCTAAATCTCAGGTTATTCCTCAATTAACCTTGAGTCACTAGCCTAATGTTAGATGGTGGTAGAGGATGAATGCCTGAAACTTGTCTTTGTGACCCCTGTGTAACACATAAGAGATACTCCTTAAACAGATATTACTGAGATAGAGTCCTGTCAATCCAAAAATCAGTTTAGCGCTTGCCATGAAAATGTTCTTCCTTATCCTAAGCCACTGCTGAAAATGATATCAATATAGTTAGAACCATAAGCATAGTATCTTCCATTTGCATTGCATTTACAATTTTCACAGAGTTTAAATATTTACTATCTTATTTGACCCTCACAACTCCATGGCCTTTATAGATTTAAAAAACTAAATATATAAAAGTTAAGGGGTTATACAATGGTGTAAGTTTTGAAGAGCTAGTATGCTTAGATTAAAAAATGTACTTTTGGATTATATTTTAGCATTATTACATTTCTTGTAATCTCTCAGTATATGAAGAGATATATACATTTAATACTTAATAAACAAAGCAAATTTAGATCTACAAACCAGATTTTCTAATTCCTTACTCAAGTGCTCATTAAGCTGCTCTATGCACTCCATGCCAAGATATTCCAGCCCTTAATTAAAATGAACAATTCCCAGCATCAATTCAGTATTCAAAGCTGCCAACATCGCCACCCTTTGAAATCCATGCCAAAAGGTATCAATGACTGTGGATTTGAACATGTGGCCCCTTGAATTATCATAAACTATTCATGGAGCTCCCACAGTGTTCAATGGCATTGTTTTAGGCCCTACTAAGGAAAGTGCACTTTTTTCTGCTAGAAAGATTTCATAAAAATCAGTGACCATCAGATAGTAATTATTTCCAGTCTTTGTTAACATCAAATCTGTAATGGCACTAGGAGGCTGTTAAGGCTAAAAGCAGAAGCAGATAATGAAGAAACAGTATTAATTTTATTAAATGTAATTCTTAATTGGATTCTTTTTTAATAATCTGTATTATATAAGAAATTCCAAAAATTTTATTTTTTCCATAACCTAATATTGTTTTCTAAAGTTAACCTGTCTGAAGAATTAAATGTCTTCCTAAATATGATAACAAATAAAATATTCCATTTGTACAGCTTCTATGCTTTTCCAAAAAATTACTTTTATTTATGCTTTTCATGTCAGATATAAATTTTGATGCTGGCAGTGAGGTATTATTGTAACAATTTTATAGATGAAGACATAGAAATTTAGAATTTAGCCATCTCCCAACAACTAGATAATATCAGAAAAAACCTTAGAAAAGCAAACATTAATACAAAAATTCATGTTTACAAAAGGATTTTGGAGATGCGCTGTATTTGAGCATGTCTAGTTGTGACCTGAGACAATTCTTCCACTAACAGAAAGATGTTTTAATTGGTCAATGTAAAACCAGAAATATAAACCAGGAAGATACAACTATGAATGGCAGGCATGTCCAGTATCAAAATCAGAAATATTGTAGACATTGCTTATTGCTATTTTCTGTCTCACTCCCAAAGAAATATGCACTGAATGAAAATTATGCTTTTGGCCATATCTTCCAAGAAGTAAATTTTGCAATTTACTTCATGGTGAATTTTGTTAAAGAAACAAAAACACTGAAAGAGACGCTTCAGTATGGACTTGTCTAATTTCCCTGGATACTTTATACATTCTTAGAAGTTCATGTAACTCAAGGATTTGTTCCTACGCCAACATAGATATCAAATCAGTTCTCAGGTCCTTTTTCTAGCATGTATTAATTAGAAGTTTTATCATACATTTTTTTTATAAAAACTGAAAGGAGGAAAATAATCCTTTCCCTAGTTCCTAGTAATTAGAGAATAGTCACAAGATCTATCCTCTGCCCACCATTCAGAGATTATTCATAGTACCAATGGTAGTAGATGTATACTAAGAATTCAGGAGTGATTGAATCCAGTGACATAGCAACAAATATCAAATATCTTATAGCCAGTGGCAACACGCTAAGACATTCTTGTGGCAAAATTTGGTTGATCTTTGCTTCCTGGTCTGTGCTAAAGTTTGTTATCCCAAACAAATTGTTGATTCTGAATTAATTTTTTGTCCAACGAAGTTATATTAAGTATAATAGTTTTTCTATACTATGCAGATTTCTGAGAAATTCAGGACCAGATATAAAGAAGAGGTGGTGTATATGTGTGTGGCCTATGAGCACATACAGTAGATTGCGAGAAATTTGACTAAATCCATTCATTCTTCAATTGTAAAATATATCTTTAGTGTGTCCTTAACAATGGTCTTTTGGTTGAAAAGAATAGAAAACAATTCAAATTAGTTGACTGTGAGAAGATTCACAAAACAAAGAAATTACCTTTAAGTAGAAGGAAAGACGTCTATTCCACTGAAATAAGATAAAAGAAAGTAAGAATGGGGGTAAATGTGGTTGTATTTGAAAGAAAGAGGCAGATAACTAAAGGCCTTGATGCTGCTGTGGTCCTTTATCTCACAAGAATTCTTGATCGATAAGACAGAGCATCTGAGCTCTGGGCCTCTGCTTCTCTGCTTTGAATGTTAGAGATATAAAATGTGAAAAATGTCCAAAGATCCCACTTTTACAGGAATAATGAAAAGTGTGGCCTTGCTATTGTAGGTGGTAACATGACAAGCTTGATTATCTCTCTCTTATTCTGATTCATCAATTTCTCCCTCCTGAACCATTCCCATTAGAACAGAAACATACTTTCCATTCCCATATAAAAAACTTCTTTTCCCCCATGTGTCTCTCCAGCCACACTACAATTGCTTTCTCTTTTTAGCAAAAGATATCCACATAGTTGTCTCTCCTTGCTACCTATACTTTCTCAGTTCCCATTTTCTTCAGTCTGGATTTCTTCCAAACCCTTCTCCTGATTTAATCTTACTAAATCACAAATGACTGGCGTCTTACTATATCTAATGGTCACTCCTGAATCTTCACCTCTGTCAGTCCATCGGCAACTTGACACTGTGATCCCTCCTACATTCATGAATCATCATCTTCACTTTGCCTTCGTGAAATGACACACAACTGTTTTTTTCTCAGCCTCACTGACCGTTCCTACTCAGGCTCCTTTCTGAATCATCCCAATCTACCTAAACTCTAAATCGTGAATTATCTTGGACCTTTGGTCTTAAACATTTTTCTTTTCCTAGCTATACGCATTCCTCAAGTAATCTTATTTAGTCCCAGGGCTTTAAATAAAATCTCTGTAGACTAACTCTCAAATATATACCTGTAAAAATAATGTCCTTCCTTAACTACATGCTTAAGCATCCAAAGGTACACTCAAAATCTCTTTTTTCTTATCTATTTGGTAAATCAAGCTTAACTGAGTTTGAACCACCCCCTAAATCTCTTACTTCTAAAATCTTCCCCACTTCGGTCAAGGCACCTTATACATCTAGTTACGAAAGACACTCTCTTGGGATTGCCCATGACTTTTCTCTATTGTTCACACTCAAAATTCAATCTATGAGCAAAATCCAGTCACTGAAACTTAAAATACATCCCAAACTCAACCACTTTTCATCACTGCCATAGAAGGAATCATTATGTCTTGCCTGAGCTACTGAAATAATCTGTTAACTGATTTCCCTGGTTCCACTGGTGCTCTTTACAGATTACTTTCTACATAGCAGTCATAATGCTCCCTATAAAACATAGGCCATAATATTCATCCGTTCAAATACTCTGATAGTTTCCTACACAATTCAAAATACCCAGAACTCTTAGCATAGCATACAGGGTCCTATGGATACGATGCACCAACCTACCCACCATCTCACCACCACTGCCCGCTCCACTCACTTCCCCCCCACCACTACCAGTCAGTCCTCATCTCTGACCACTGTCCCACACCACTCCAGTCTCACTGTCTTACTTGTTTCTCATTCTGCCTTCGTATTTGCCATACCTTCTGTTTGACTACTCATCACCCATGGCTCATTTTCTTACTAGCTTCAGGTCTCTGCTCAAATGCCACTTTATCAGAGACTCCCTAAAAACTATATGTAAAATAGCACACCCCCATTTCTATCTATCCTATTTCTCATTATTTATTTTCTATAACCTGTTACCACCTGAAATAATTTGTTTATGGTGTGTCTTATCCTCTCGAAACCCACAGCCAACATCATACTGAATGGGGAAAAACTGAAAGCATTCCAACTTAGAACTGGAACCAGGCAAGGCAGCAACATTTTTTTAACTTCAGTATCTCCAGTGCATAGAACAATTGCAACACAGTAATAGCACCGTAATACAGTAAACCAGCAGTTAATCCTTTTTTACAGATTCACAAAGGAATGAAGGATTGCATTTATTTGCACTATAAGCTACAAGTGATTTCAATGAACTTGGTCCAGGAGGGAGGAAACTACAAAAATAAAATGATGCCATTTCACTAATCAGGCAAAGATCACTTTTTTAGAATGTGATTTTATTACAATTTTGAAAT
>NW_012146078.1:7512200-7517126 GCF_000956105.1 Propithecus coquereli | reverse complement strand
TTTTAAAGCTCCCAACAAATAGCTCTAAATGCACACCAAGAAATTTAAAAAATTTTCTTCTCTTACCAATAGTATATTAAAATGCTCACTATTATATCCTTAGAATCAAGCAGGTACTAAATAAGTATTTTTAAATTATGAATGAGGTGAAGACTACTGTCATGAAAAATTGGAGAAGCAAAAGAGAACATGTGTGGAATGGTTAAACTCCAAGTCAGAACCTTTGTCTAGGTAACTGTTTGGCCACCAAGTCTAAATGCTCAACAATGCTCTCAACCAAGAAAATTGGATAACAGATTAGAAATACTAATTTTCATGAATCTTAAAGTAATTTGGGGAAAAGAAAGCTTTTCCTAAGAGACAGAAGTTAAAAATCTTTGTCTGCTGCTGGTAAACCACACTGCTTGGAAAACATTGATACAGAATGATTTTGATGTTTCCTTAAAAATAGTAGATAGTCAAGACTGTTTTCGAATATTCTGAAGTACACTAATCTGCCCCAGAACATAATGATGCACTAAATAACTCCTGAATACTGTGGTTAAAAATGTTTAGGTGCCTCAGTGTCACAGCCTTTACTCCAGGAGTCCAAGTTGAGATCTAGAAGTAGAAAAATTGAGGGATATGGGGCTAAATGCCACTGAGTACAGTCCATCCTCTCAAAGTAAATTTCTTATTTCAAAAACAAGCTTCTTTTCTTGTTATTTGGTCTCATTGACCATATTAGCCTGGCCAGATAGTGTTTCTAGGTTAGCCTTTGTTGCTTCCCTCTCCCTGACCCTTCTAACTATAATCTATCACACAACGTGTGATACTGTATGCTACTATATATGCTACCTACCATACAGTGATGTATCTGTTTGCAGTATCCTCAGGTTTGATTCCTAAAGATTAGGGACTGTGTCTAGCACAGTATTTCATACATCGTATGTTTTAGTAAATGATTATTGAACTCAGTCAAACTCCTGTCATCTAATAAAATAAATTTTGCTTAAATGAGGGTTCTAATGAGTTATATGAGAACCAATGAATCAGATTCTGAGCTGAAAGGAGCCCTAAAATTCTTGATGTCCCACATCTCTTTCAATACTTTAAATATCATTGCAACATCCTTGTGTCTAGTAGTTATCCAGATTCTATTTGAATATTTAATGATGAGAAACTCATGACCTCTAGAATAGCTTATTTCATCACCAGTAAGCTCAGAGTTTAAAAGCTCTACCTTCCAGGAAAATATAAGAGGTGCTAGATTACCATTGTTTTTTGTAATTGAGTAGTATTCCATTTGTATACATATACCATATTTTGTTAATCCATTCACGGATTGAAGGGCACCTGGGTTGTTTCCACATCCTTGCAATAGTGAATTGTGCTGCCATAAACATTCGAGTGCAGATGTCTTTATCATAGAATGTCTTTTGCTCCTTTGGGTAGATGCCTTGTAGTGCTATTGCTGGATCAAATGATATTTCTATTTTTAGCTCTTTGAGGTAATAATATCCTGAAATAAGAAGAAAACAAACAAAAAAAGAGCTCCACCTTTAGCTTTACAAAAACTTATCTTCCTTTAGCTTCTAACCAGAACAAGTCTATTAATTCTTCTTTCCTATGACATTCAAATATTTCAAGGCAGTTTATGTTATCTGCATATTTTCTTCTTCAGAAAAAGTTTCCCGTCTTCCAATGGCTCATTGGTGTGATTTTGACTTCTCCATTCTTAAAAGAGATTCTGAGCACCACAGAGTCAGCAAGACTATTACCACCACCCTCACCATGTCCTTCATCATATATTATATTTACACCACTTCACACAGCTCATGGCATGGTCACTATGAGATGGCCTTGAACATTGTGAACTAAACCTCTAAATCTTTTTTATTTATCTGATGCTAATGTGAGCCTGTCCACCCCCTAACTAGAGGACATGTTATTGGACATCTTCAGACTAAAGTGAAGAACTGGTTTATCTCTGTTAAATTTAACTTGGTTTCATATGTCCATTGGTCCAGCCATGGCAATACCTCTAGGAATCCTGCTCTGTCATCCATCATGTTTGCTACCCTTCCTTGTTTTATATCATCTCCAAACTGGAAAACTTTATTTCATTAGCTCATTCCAGAGCCAACATCAGATGGCCTAGATGGAGAAGCCTTTCTTGAGGACATTTTCCTCAATCCTCTCAAAGTAATATTTACTGAAGTGAGATAAGATGCTATCGAGTATTGTGACCCCACATGCCACTTACTGCCAGCCTCCATAGCTGGAACAGGGTGGGGAAGTGTTGAGGCTAGAAGTTCAGAATTTCTCTTTCACTACTTCCTGGGACATGGCCTCCATGGCATCCCTAGATGCTACCATCTTGAAAAAGTACACTGAGTTCTGGGGACCTCCATCTTGAGATAACTGGAAGTTAGGATGTCTCCATAGTAATGTGGGTAGGGATGGCAAGAAAAAATCAGCACATCATCTATGCTTTTTCAGGAAAAAAGATTATTTTAAAAAAGCTGCTAAGATCAATTGATTTGAGTGTGATGTGGCAAATGGAGTATTACTCAGTGAATTGTCCCCAGGTCTAAATACCAGCCATGATATGTTTTGAAAAAAAAATGTCATTTCCCACTTGGGTAAGCAAAGTGGCTAAATTTCTCAATTCCCTTGTGTCTAGATGAGACCTTGCAACTGATTTCGGGCCAGTAGAATGTTGGTGAAAATGATTTGTATCACATTCATGCTATACCAGACAATGTCTGTCACCCTCTCCCATATAATCTCCCCACTCACACTGCTGGACGTGAAGGCCTAAGATATGAGGATCTAAGTGATGGAAAGAGCCCAGATTCTGAGCTTACTGCCTACAGCAAGGTTGCCCATATGTGCTTGATCAAGGAAAGCTACAATAGGTTTACTTGAACTGGAAATAAAATTCTACAATTATAGTACTTATTTGAACTTTGTTTATTTCAGCAAGAAAATCTTCACTAACACAACTAATATAAACTTAATGTTAAAGAAAAATTATTCTGACATTTGCTAAAAATGGCAAAGGAAACGTTCCTCAAGATTATTGCAATAAGCATTGCAATGAGGGAGACGGCTAGGGGTAAATTCTGAATAAAACAATGATAAGTAGGGATTTACAGCCAAGGAGCAGAATGAGATGGTCAATGGATGAGAAAGTACTAAGAGGCGATATCAAGGGTACTAAGGGATTCTTACTAAACTGACCTACCAAGATTGTTGCCAAAGGCAAGCCAAGGACCTATACATCAAAGGTTGGGGAGAAAGAACTTGATCAAATATTAAATGTGATCAAATATCAAGGGTAGGGGGATGATATCACAGAATTCTTTGCTAAGATTAAGTGAACAGGCCAAAGACATTATGGGGCCTAGTTGAAAAAAGGGCTCAGAGGAGCTTAAGTAAAGTTTGTTCAAGAAAAGCTAAAGCTCCCTATCATTAGCAATGAGTAATACCATTCAACACTGTCTTGTGATTCACCCTATAAACTTCCTGACTGACATAGCACATATTGAGAAGGGTTGAATATCTTTTTGAACAACACTTTTCATCTTATCTCCCATTCTCTCACCCACTCATAATAATATCCTCTTCCATTAAAAAAAAAATAAATGGGAAGTTAAAAAGACTTGTCTCTGTAGTGTTTTTATTTGTATAATAAATTGCCAATTTAGAGTCTATTTTTATAAAGAACATCCAGAATGCTTTATGCTATTATGAAAATAGATAAATGAATCTAATCTGAAATTTTAATATACAATATTGTAATATTTGCACAAATTGCTTTTTAATCTTTGGTTTCTTTCTCTAAACACTGTATCACACACTAAAATTGTGTTCTGTTTTACAAGACACAATAAGTTAAGAAAAAATTAGCATAACTAAATTTTAGCAAAAACATATTCAATATATGGGGTGTCCTAATAAAGTCACATGTTATATTACATTTTATTAGAATCAAGAAAATGTAAGGAAAAGTAGAATATAGCACATGAGAAACCATAAGGTGTATTTTTTTGTTTTGTTTTGTTTTTTGAGACAGAGTCTTGCTCTCTTGCCTTGGGCTAGAGTGCCATGACATCACCCTAGTTCACAGCAACCTCAAACTCCTGGGCTCAAGCAATCCTCCTGCCTCAGCCTCCCAAGTAGTTGGGACTACAGGCATGCACCACCATGCCCAGCTAACTTTTTCTATATATTTTTAGTTGTCTGCCAATTTCTTTCAATTTTTAGTAGAGACAGGGTCTCGCTTTTGCTCAGGCTGGTCTCGAACTCCTGAACCCTAGCGATCCACCCACCTCGGCCTCCCAGAGTGCTAGGATTACAGGCGTGAGCCACCACACCAGGCCAACAGTAAAGTTTTGACATTTTACTTATGGAAGTGTGTTATTTAGTATTTCAACATGAGAATCATAGTATTTATAAGTGCTAGGAAATTACAAAAAATGCTTTTTGATTTTTTCAAATTCACATTTGCTATTAAAGTACATAATATATAAGATGAAGATATAATAAATAAAGCCATAAGAGACAACAGAGTTTATGAATACGCATCACTTAATGACAGGGATATGTTCTGAGAAATGCATCATTAGGCAATGCTGTCATTGTGTGAACATCACACAGTATACTCACACAAACCATGATGCCATAGCCTACTATACACTTAGGGCTAGATGGCATAGCCTATTGCTCCTAGGCAACAAACCTGTATAACATATTACTGTACTGAAAACTGTAGGCAATTCTAACACAAGGGTATGAATTTCTGTACCTGGAAATATCTAAATATGGAATAGGTATAGTAAAAATATTATATAACCTTATGTGAGTACTGTTGTATATGTGGTCCATCATAGACCAAAATATCATTATGTGGTGCATCAGTATGTATGGTAAATAGATATT
>NW_012146078.1:7509678-7510560 GCF_000956105.1 Propithecus coquereli | reverse complement strand
CAATAGATGCTGGCATGGATTTGGTTAAAAGGGAATGCTTATACACTGTTGGTAACAATGTAAATAAATGCAACCTCTATGAAAAATAGTATAAAGATTCCTTAAAGAACTAAAAGTAGACCTACCATTCAATCCAGCTATCCCACTACTAGGCATCTACCCAAAGGAAATGAATTCATACTATCAAAAAGACATATGCACTCAAATGTTTATTGCAGCACAATTTACAATTTCAAAGATATGAACAAACTTAAGTGCCCATCAACCAGCGCATGGATAAAGAAAATGTGCTATATATATATGTATGCATGTGTGTGGGTGTGTGTGTATACATACACCACAGAATACTACTCAGCCATGAAAATGAATGAAATGATGTCTTTTGCAAAACTTGGCTGTAACTGGAAACCATTATCCACAGTGAAGTACTAGGAATAGTAAAATAAATATCACCCATTCTCACTTATAAGTGGGAGGTAAACAATGGGTATACATGGTCATACAAAGTGTTATAATGGACAATGGAAATTAAGAAGGGAGAAGGGTGGGAAGGAGGTGAGTGATCAGAAATTACTTATTCAGTAAAAGGCACGCTATTCAGGTGATGACTATACCAAAAGTCCTGACTTCACCACTACTGAGTCCTTACCTATCAATAATTACTTTAAATGCAAATGGATTAAAATCTCCAATCAAAAGAAATATAGAGGCTGAATAGATAAAAAACCAAAATCCACCTAAATGCTCCATACAAAACTTTAACTTTAAGGACACATATAAGCTGAAAGTCAAGGGATGGACAACCATATTCCATAAAAATGCTAACCAAAAGATATCAAGGTAGCTATATTTAGATCAGAGAAAATAAAATTTAAGTGAAAA
>NW_012146078.1:7508041-7509482 GCF_000956105.1 Propithecus coquereli | reverse complement strand
TAACTTCACAATATAGATCATATATTAGAAAACAAAATAAGTCTTAAAATTTTAAGATTAAAATTATATCAAGTATTCTTTGAAATCACAATGGTGTAGAACTAGAAATCAGTAACAAGAGGAAAATTGAAAAATTGACAAATGTGTGAAAATTTAACAAGATACTCATGAACAACCAATGGGTCAAAAAAGAAATCAAATGGGAAATAAACTATATTCTAAGACAAATGCAAATGGAAACACAATATATTAAAACTTTTGGGATGCAGCAAAAGCAGTTCTAAGAGGGAAGTTTATAGCATTAAACACTTACAGGAAAGTGTTTATTGCTATAAATACATAAAGAACAAAGAAAGATCTCCAATGAACAACCAAACTGTACATTTTAAGAAACTGGAAAAATAATAAGTTAAGGCTAAAGTTAGCAGAAGGAAGAAAATAATAAGGATTGTGCAGAAATAAATAAAATAAAGGTTAGAAAAATATTAGAAAAAAATCAATGAAACTAAGAGTCAGTTTTTCAAAACATAAACAAAATGAGAAAACTTTTGCCTAGACTAACTAATAAGAAATAGAGAAAAAAATATATATAATCAGAAATGAAAGAGGAGACAGTACAACAGATACCACAGAAATATAAAGAATTATAAGGGACTGCTATGAATAATTATACATCAAGAAATTGGATAACCTAGGGAAAATGGGTAAATTCCTGGAAACATACATCATATGAAAACTGAATTATAAAGATATAGAAAATCTGAAAATAACAAGTAAGGAGGTTGAATCAGTATTCAGAAATTAACCCGTTAAAAGAAGCCTAGGATCCAATGAAAAGAAGTCCAGTATTCAGTGTCTTCACTGGTGAATTCTACCAAACATTTAAAGAAAAAATAATACCAAACCTTCTCAAACTCTTCCAAAAAATTGAAGGGGAGTGAACAATTCCAAACTGATTTTATGAGACCAGCACTACCCTGAGACCAAAGCCAAAGGTGGGTACTACAAGAAAAGAAATTTAAGACCAATGTCCCTGACAAACTTTGGTGGAAAATCCTCAACAAAATACTAGCAAATCAAATTCATTAGCATATTTAAAGGATCATAGACCATAATCAAGTGAAATTTATCCTTTGGATACAAGGATGTTTCAACATAGACAAATCAATCAATGGGATAAAACACATTAACAGAATGAAGGATAAAATTATATGATCATTTTAAGAAATACAAAAAAAACCACATTTGATAATATTTAACATCCTTTCATGAATAAAAACTCTCAAAAGATTAGGTACGGAAGAAATGTATCTTAACATAATAAAGGCCATATATGACAAGCCCATAGCTAACATCAAACTCAATAGAGAAAATCTGAAACATTTTTTTCTCTCAGATCAGGAATAAAGCAAGGATTCCTATTCTTGCCACCTCTATTCAA
>NW_012146078.1:7500813-7506126 GCF_000956105.1 Propithecus coquereli | reverse complement strand
ATACTGTGTTTTCTCTGAAAAACTTATTGCTTTTAAGATAGTGTTGATATTTCTCAGTAAAATTTAGAGATGGCATTTTCCCAGAGATCAGAGTTTATCAGAAAATATTTAAGTTTTGCTGACATACAGCATTGAAAGGCAGAAAGACAAATATTGTCTGCTTTGCTTCCCTACCAAAGATTTTAGTTCTATGATTATTCCCAGAATATGGGCTTTTTAAAAAATATCCAAAATTAGCAAATGGAAGAAAAACATGTAAGTATAATTATTACTCTTTCCCTTTCCAATTAAAAATTTGTCTTATCAAAGACCTACTTTGCCTATTGTCATCAAAGCCATGCTTAAAACCATTCTTAAAAGTTTGCTTCTTGAATAAATTTATATATAATTGATATATAATAATATTAAACTATTTTTAGTTTACCTCACTTTTCTCAATAATTACACATATCGTGAGTATATGAATACGATTATGTGAGTATGTATACTTACACATACACACACATATACTTACACGAATTATACCCTTTTTAAAATCTCAGGTAATTTTTATTTTCATTTCACCTTATTCAAATTCCATTTTCTTTCTTTTTTTAATGTAGTCTCACTAATTTACCATCTATCATGTTTCTAGTTAATTGCATTCATCATTACTGCAACTATCATAATCTTCAAAGTAAACTCAAGTGCCCACTTAGATTTTGAAGGGCAGTAAATTCTTCCAATTGTCAGTCATCAGTTTTTGTATTTAAAATATTTCACCTGACACTCACTAAAATTCCAATTCTTAATTTGGAAAGTGAACCCCTGAATTTCAAATAGAAATTCAACCAATGCAATAAAGCATATAGGTTATTATGTTTCCTGTGATACACTAGCAAAATGGCCACCAAAAGGCCTCCAGGGTGGCATTCATTACCTTAACAAATTTGCTGTGGTCAAAGGTCTGTCCCTCAGTACTGCAGATACATAAACCTGATTTTTTCAGCACATACAGAGAATGTGCATCTCTCAGGACCAGATATTGACCAAGTTCATGCAACTGATGTATAAAAGTAGAAAGTCAATTGTTCTGTGGATAAAGTGCAATGGGTTCCTAACCCTCCTTTTGGCTATTAGTCTGTGTTGCTTGTTTTTCATTTTTAATCCAATGATCCCTTCTTATTACAAGTGCAATTTCTTTCACTCCACAGTATATTAGCTGCCATGAGAGTGGAATCAAAGTATCCCCCCCCCCACTTTATTGCCCAGGTCCTTTCAGAATGTTTTCAGAGTTTTCGAGCAAAATTTCTCTACAGATTTTTTCCATATACTGAGTTCTCTCTGAATGAAAAGGAAAGGAAACCAATCCTCCAAATTAAAAACATTACATAGAAATAAAATAAAATTTTAAAATGGGGAGAAATGAAGTAAATCACTCCCTTAAAATCTCCAAACTCTCAAATTTAATGACTCTCTAAATCTTCGCTGGGTGTACATTCTCCACTGAATAAATGACCTCTGCTTTCTCATATTATTGAACAAAATATTACTAAATTTTAGAAATTACTAAAAAACTGCTTTGCCACATTCCTGAATGTGACTCCAGATGGACTTTTTAGAGGACTCACTGACCATCAATTACTCTTACAAAAGAGATAATATGATTAATAATGGATATTTCCCCTATAAGCTATAATATCCAAATTCCATTTCCAATGATACATGCAAAAACAAAGCAGAAAAATGCTCATCAAGTACTGTAAAAATTCATACCAGCCTTTCTGGGGCAGACCTATGATAAAAATTTTAGCCAGTGGGAAACAGGAACCTCTGATGCTCTGATGCCAATTCAGAAGCTAAAAGCCACCAGTAAATACAATGCTACCTGCTTTACCGGCAAAGATTTCAAGCTATTCATATTCACAAAGAAAATTTTAAAAATCTATTTCTCCCAATTTGGAGACAATTATTGAAATTTCCTGTAGATGGTGAGACCATATATCACACAGTATGCCCAGGAAACTCCAAATGTGATCCCGATAGGAGTATTAATTATAGTTAGTTCTCTTAAGACTGTCTCAGTCTCAAACAGTAAATTAAATTGTTTCTTACCTATAGGGTCAAACTGAGAACCAATGTCTGAGGACTTATTTCCTTGTTTGGAATCCAATTCTGTTCAAGATTTCATCCGTCTTTGGAGACAAAATTAAACCTACCAATACTGTTGTCCTCTCAGCTAGCTTTATCTCTCACCTATTGAATGCAATCATTTCATAACTGCCTAATTTATATCCTCCCTTCGATGATTTTATATTTAGCTTAGGATAATGAATAAGATTTCTAATAAGGTCAGAAACATCTTACAAAGTCAATTCCAGATCAGCTTCTTCATATCTTAAAAAACTTTCACTTTGTACATTTGGCTCCAGCCACAATGGCTTTCTGCTAGTCTCTTTGAAGCTGTGCTCACTCATGGTCAAATGGACATTACATATATTGCATGAAATAATTGTTCTTCCTTCCCCATTTACAACTAGTAATTCCTGAGCAGTCTTCTGATCTTAATTCAGTGGTCATTTAAAAAGTCTTCCTTGACTTCAATAAATTACTACTCCACAAGAGAGTAGAGCAAGATGGTTGGATAGAACCCTCCAGCAATTACCCCTTGCAGAAACACTAAATTGAACAATTATCTACTAAAGAAGCATCCTCATAAGAACCAAAAATCAGAGAAGCTATCACAATAGCAAGTTTTAACATACCAAGGAAAGAGGCACAGAAGAGGGTAGGAAAGACAGTCTCGCACTGCATATGCCAATCCTCTCCATGCCCCAGGAGAACCATGCCAGCACTGGGAGAGAATCTATGTTCTTGGAGGAGGGATAGAAAAGTGATTATAGGACTTTGCATTGGATCTCAGGGGTGCCCTGTCACAGGGAAACACAACATAAGGAAAAATTCTGCCAGCACCCACAGAGGGAACATTTAGACCAGCCCAGCCACAGGGGAATCCTCTGCCCCAGCAATAGGAAAGTGAGTTCCAACTAGGCCCACCACTGGCTTACAAAAGCAATCTAGGACTCAAAATAAATTTGAAAGGCAGTCAGGCCACAAAGACTACAGTGGACTTTTGGTGCACATGACCCAGTGATAAACCAACTGTGGCAGCCAAGGGCGTGCGTGTGTCACACCTCCCCCAACTCCAGGCAGTGCAGCTCTGGGAGAGACTCTTTCCATTTGGGGAAAGGAAATGGAAAAGTATGGAAAACTTTGTCTTGCAACTTGGATATTAGCTTAGCCACAGTGAAATAAAATATCAAGCAAATTCCAGAAGATCCTGATTCACTTATTAGCTCCTAGAGGGCATTTCTAGACCAACCCTAGGTCAGAGGGGGCCCCACTTCCCTGAATAGAAGGACCCAGTCCCAGCAGGATTCACCATCTGCTCAATAAAGGACCCTTGAGCCTTGAATAAACATCAGTGGTATCCAGGCAGTAGTTGCCACAGGCCTTGACCATAATATTCTTGGCTACTGGCATTATCCAGCACAATCCCAGCTGTGGTGGCAATGGGAAAGTGCTTACGTAACCCCTCCCCCAACTCTAGGCAGCACAGCACAGAGAGTGAGACTCCTTCTGTTTGGGGAAAAGTGAGGAAAGAGAATGTGAGACTCTGTCTGGTATCCAGGGAATTCTCTGATATCTAACCCAAAATTCACCAAGGTGATACCACCAGAAGTATGCAAGAGTCACAGAGTTACTGTGCTTGTGGCACTGCCTAGTGCTGAATTGGCTGCAGTGACCAAAGACTTAGATCACAACACTCAGTTCCCTTTGAATACCTGGAAAGCACTCTTAAGAAGGATGGGGAGAAACAAGCCCAGGCTGTAAAGATTAGAATAAATATTTAACTCTTCAATGGCAAGACATTGATAAACATCCACAAGCATCAAGAACATTGAGGAAAAACATGATCTCACCAATCTTACTAAATAAGACACCAGTAATCAATCCTGGAGTAATAGAGATATGTTACCTTTCAGACAGAGAATTCAAAATAGCTGCTCTGAGAAAACTCAATGAACTTTAAGACAAGAAAGAGAAGGAATTAAGAAGGCTTTCAGAGAAGTTTAACAGAGAGATCGGAATTTTGAAAAATCAAGCAGAAATCCCAGAGTTGAAAAAATTAATAGTCAAAGTGAAAAATGCATCCAAGTCTCTCAACAACAGAACCGATCAAGCAAAAGAAAGAAATAATCAACTTTAAGATAGGCTATATGAAAATACACAGTCAAAAGAGAAAAAGGAATAAAAAAGTGAAGCACACTTACAAGATCTAGAGAATACTCTCAAAAGGGCAAACCTAACTTATTTACCTTAAAGAGGAAGTAGAGAGAGAAAGACATCGGTGTAGAAAGTTTATTTAAAGAAACAGTGACAGAGAACTTTCCAAACCCAGAGAAACATTACAATATTCAGATACAAGAAGGTCATAGAACACCAAGCAGATTTAATCCAAACAAGACTACCTAAAAGCATTTAATAATAAAATTCCCAAAGGTCATGGGTAAAGAAAGGGTTCTAAGGGAAGCAAGAAAAGCACATATATAAGTGCTACAATACATCTGACGACAGACTTCTCACTGGAAACCTCACAGTCTAGGAGAGATGGAATGACACATTCAAAGTACTGAAGAAAAAAATCTTAATCTTAGAATATTATATCCTGCAAAATTATTCTTTAAACATGAAGGAGAAACAAAGACTTTCCCATACAAACAAAAGCTGAGGGATTTCAACAACACCAGCCCTGTCCTGCAAGAAAGGCTAAAGTGAGTTCTTTAATTTGAAAGAAAAGGACTTTAACATATCATAAGAAATCAACTGAAGATATAAAACTTACTGATAACACTAAGTATATACATACAGAATACTCTATGATTGTAATTGCAGTATGTAAATACCATATGTCTTGAGTAGCAATACTAAAGGACAAACTTCTCAAAAATAATAATCATAACAACTTTTTAAGAGATAGTGTAGAAACATATAAATGAAAACATATAAATGGAAACAAAAAAAATTCAAAAAGCAGGGAGAATAAGTTACAGCATAGAGTTTCTTTTAGCTTTCTCTTTGTTTATTTGTTTGCTCTTTGTAAGCAGAGTTAAGTTGTCATCAGTTTAAAATATTTGGTTATAAGAAGTTTTTGCAAGCCTCATGGTAACTTCAAAGCAAAAAACCTACAAAAGATACAAATGAAAAGCAAGAAGTAAAACATGACCAGACCTGCTCACACAGTAGTAATCTTCTTTGGGAGTAGGGAGGTTG
>NW_012146078.1:7492741-7496078 GCF_000956105.1 Propithecus coquereli | reverse complement strand
TATTTTATTTATGTGATATAAGAATGATTATGATTGTGATAAACCACAAACCTAAAGTTCTAAAGTTTATTAAGTCAAAGCAAATTCTCTGTATTCCCTGTCAACTTTAGTACTGCTGAATTAGTAACTATTAAACCCTACTTTTAATTTGGCTGGAACCACTACCATGACTCTCAATGTTTACACTTACTCAAATATAGTTAGTTGAAGTTCAAGCCTGCGCCCATGGCTGACAGAATTTGTAATTGTATTGGTCAACTGCCTCCCAAATTCAAAACGCAGCATCAGATTAACCTTATATTTTTCAAAATCAAAAATAAGGTAATTTTAGGCAAAGAAAAGTTGGTGTGTATGTTTCTTCAAGCCCTTCAGATGATAACACATTTAGAGCTTCATGAATGGAAGTCTAGAAGGGAGGATTTAGACTATAAGAACCATATACGACACCATTCAAAAGAAACATTTTTCTTGAAGTTTCAAGCCAAAGAATTAAATACATCTTTACTGTACAGCCTGTGAACTAGATTCTTGCTAGTTGGAGCATGATTCCTGGAGCTTTAGTGGCAGCATCATGTTTGAGCTTGTTAGAAATGCAGAATCTCAGGTACTATCCCACACATACTAAATTAGATTTTGCTTTTATCAAGATCCCCAGTTAATTCACATATGTACAGTGAACTGAGAAGCACTGATCTAGAAAACCTTCACCGAATATATAAAATATATTGCATGTGAGTTTCTTAGAAATATATGTTAACTGAGCATTTATTTCAATGACATTATGAGTTATATATGCATATTCATTCCTAGTTAAAAAATTAAGTTCAGTTCAATAAGATAATTGAAATGTTTTACTATGCAAAACCCAAGACACATGCAAGCTAAGCATTACTAACATTAAATTTTAAATACAAATATATTTCAAAGGGATTTAATCTATATATTTTGACCTAATTTATACTTAAATTTTTAAAACACACTTTGATGTCTGAGGTCTATACAGTTTCAAGAGCAGTGTGTGAGTGTGTGTATGTGTGTGTGTGTGTTGGTATGTGTGTCTTTGTTCCTACAAGAAACTTCAGAATATTATGCATGGATCTTGAAATTTAAAACAAAGTTCTAAAATGCATTTAAACTTGGAAAACTATGATTTACAGTTCCAGTCAAAATTAACATTACTTAAAATAATTTATTACACCAAAGCTCCAAGATAAAGAAAATCCATTTAAAGCAATCAATTTGCTGGTTTTAAGACTATGCAGCAAAATATAGTGAAAGGCTTTGATTATGCAATTTTAAGAAAAATGTTAAAGCTACAGTGACATATGTGGGTGAATACTTAATTTTTCCCTCATATTACCTCTGAAGTAATTTGCAAATATTAAGGCTAAAAATGGAATCTTCTTCATAGGTACACCATTTAGATGTAGGCGAAAGATTGATAGTAACATCATAAAAAAAATCCCCAAAATGCAATAACTGCCAAATACTTGAGCAAAAAGTGAAGTAGAGAAGGGAAGAGACAATTAGTGGGGTGCAGAAAGTCTGAGAGGAGGCATAAATTATATAATCAAATCATTCATATTTCTCATAAAATGAGTAAGAGGGTTGCATTAGCTTTCTTCGTAAATGAGTCAGGAGTTGGTCAGGCACCTGCTCATCTGTCTCTTTTTCACTAACATACTTGTCTTCTTTCTCTCTAAATCAAATGAATGATCAATATGATGTAGCTATGGGGATATTGACTTGGTTCTCCTATGGTCTTAGAAAATTAGCCTTACTGATATTTTGGTTGTATATGATTCTTGCTTATAATAAGGCTACTGAAGATGATAATCTATCATATCATTTCAAGTACATGATAATTCTATTAAAAACAAAATAAAAAAGACTGTAAATCTCCAGGACCTATCCCCATGCCAGGAATATAAAAATAACTTAATCATATTTGTTGAATAAAAATAATTAGAGTAAGATGCAATGACTTGAAGTACACTTACACAGTCAATTACAAATTCGTTATCTGCTTTCTCTTTAGTTTTATTCTACTCCTAAAGCAGCCATCCAGTTCTAAGAAAAAGGAGAGAAATAGCAATTTGCAACACAATAAGATCAACGTTAGGATCTTCCCACTCTGTGTCCAGAAAACCTATACTGGTCTTTTTTATACTTGTCACTCCATAGCTAAGTAGAGGGAAAAAAAGCAAATATTGAATTAGAAGAGTATGTGAAGTAGTAAGCATTCTTTACGTCCTATCAGCCTGTCCCATTTACTTTAAGACCTTGAAACCAAGGGTCAGAGCAGAGAAGGTTATGCTGACCTTTGAGAACTGATACCATTTTTAATAGATACCCACAGACTTTTCCTACTTCATCCTCAATTCCCATCTCTGTATTTATACTTCAGATTAAAGCAACCTGGCAGAGAGTAGAGTAGAGTAATTTGTACTCTACAAAGAGCTATTAATATTTACTATTTCCCATTAATTTTATAAAAATAAAAAGATGTTTATATAGGGAGCTAGCATCATGACTTTTTTATCCAAAAGATTAATTTTAACTGCATTTCTTATAAATATTGCCCAATTTGAAGGAAGAAGACAAAAACACTTCACATGTTCTGCCCCATCCAGGTATTCAAAGCCTAGCATCTAATCTAAAATTTCCACACAGTACATTGTAATACCTATTTGTTACTTCATAATAAAGAATAAAATTTGTCACAAGGTCTGAAATACTCAAATCCTTTTGATTTGTGTATTTTTTGTTTTAATGAGATCTACAAGGGGAAGTGAGACAACAATTTGCTTGTTTTTCAATGAATCAAAACAAAGAGTGTTGTATAGCAAATGTTCGATGACTTTAAGCTAGGAGAGTCTCTTACCATCCATCTCACAGTTAAGGAAGTCTCATGAACAAGCAAGGTAGGGAAGTAAGGGGTGGGGCAGGTAAAGAGATGGGGAGAAAGGATACGTGTGTGCAGATGTCCAGGTTATTAATTAAGACTCCATCCAAGAGAAGTCCCTGTATGGGTGCTGCCAAAATTTACAGACACTAGTTTTCTTTATCTAAGTTTTCAAGCTGACCAACTTCCTTGATGAATATCCCATTTTTTCATCAGCTATGTTAATACCAGGTAACAATTACATCACACAGGCCTGGGAAGTATTCTTTCTCCTAGTGACCTGTATATTTCTGCTCTGCTCTACTGTGATAATTTCATGATTAGTCTCCCAAAGAGCTGTTATACTTCACATATTTCAAAATTCTTGGGTGAGATCTCACTATAGCCCCAAGTTATAATATTTACAGTCATATGTGAAATATTTCTCACACA
>NW_012146078.1:7490818-7492691 GCF_000956105.1 Propithecus coquereli | reverse complement strand
GAACTCCTGAGCTCAAACAATCCACCCGCCTCGGCCTCCTAGAGTGAGAGCTGAAGTTTCTTAAGATCAATCCTCACCTTGCACCAAGTTAAAGTCTGAGGATATACTCTGTACATCAGAGTACATTAAGTTTAGGTAGCAACATAAGTAGCAAGAATACTGAATTTAACAAAATGTACTCTGTAGGGGAAAGACAGCTCTAGAATTGTGCTGTTTCTGCATATTACAGTTTCTTGCCATCCAGTTAATATTGCTCAAGTGCAATAATAGGATGCTTTATGCCCTACTTCTAATCCAAATTCACTAGCTTTTGACTATTTTCATTCCCCTGCAATCTATTCAACTCCTGGGAATACGAGACCAGAAGCCAAACTTTCTATAATCTTTACCTTAGTCTTATACTCAGATATTTTGCACTGTAGCATGAAAGAGTCTCTATTAGTCCTAGGACCTGCCTAATGAACTTGGATATTGGCAACCTGCCTGGTAAATCTGTGGACAAATTAACACTTTGTCCAGCCCTGACCTCCTGATATGAATCAGTCCTTTAAAGTAATTTAGTGATTTCGGACTGACTACAAGTGTGAAATTAAATATAAACCCTTATATCTCTCAGTCCAGACTACATTAAAAGAAACCAAAACATTGGTTTATATGATTAAATTAACCCTTACTGTTTGGAACCTTCAGTGTATTAGATTTTGAAGAAAAATTATCTTCCAAAGGAGCTTGGCTGAGATCTTATGGAATTTTATTTTGAACAAATTATACATCTAATTTAAGTCAATCCATTACAGAACAAATACCTAATTTAGTTTGAGAAGAGAAGAAATATTTTTAAGGGGCAGGGAATGGTAGATAATAACTGTTTATTAAGAAAACAAATTACTGGTTGAATGTGAAACAGGAGTTGGAAAGTGACTTACTTTTTCACTATAAACCCTACTGAAACTTTGATGTTTGTACTATGTGCATATACAGTACATATTTTTAAAACACATTAAGTAAAATATTAGCATTTTAAGTAGTTAAAACTAACTTAACTTCTTCCAATAATGTTCTACTTAAATATAGAGAAATTACAGAAAATTGTTACTACAGAATTATTCTTGGCTACATTAAACCAGTTTTCCTGAACCATTTTAAATATCCATAAGATGTTACAGAGTTAGATGAAAATTACATATCAATGGACACAGCAATTCTTCTCAAGAAAGGTAATAGGATGGAATAAGAGATAAATGAAGAAAAAAATATCATTTTCTCTCAAGAAAAATCAATATTTTTTCCTTCATCTTCTTCCAACAAGCATGAAAAAAAAGACTACAGTGAAAGGGTTTGAAGAGGCTAAGGAGGTACTTTGTCATGCATAATCTGACTGCATAACCTGAAGGATTAAATTATCAGTGATGGAAACAAAAAGACACCATACAAAACCAAAATAAAATAAACAAATAAAAATATATACACATATAAAATAATAAGACATATATCCACTAAGAACTTTGATGTGAAAAATCCTAAATGTAGAAAACAAAAGGAAAATATTTCTTTTCAATTGAAAGAAATATATGTTTATTTCTATGGCAATGACCTATATTTATATGAAATAGAAGACTCAGAGTTTTCAGAAAAGTCCTACTTGGGTGATGGCTTGGGAGTGAGACTGCCTGAATTCGAATTCAGATTCTGCTTCATACTAGCTAAGCAAACATGGACATGATATATATATACTCCTTCTCCTCCCTTTCCATGCTTCCTGCGACTCTCATTTTTAAAGGTTGAATTTGCAAGACAAAATATATATGTATGTATGTATGTATACACACATATACACATACATATTATGTATGTACACATATATGTAAAATAC
>NW_012146078.1:7487836-7489288 GCF_000956105.1 Propithecus coquereli | reverse complement strand
CTATTACCTCGATTCATAAATATGTATATAATTAATTGGCATTATTATTGAGTATTCGAACAAGCTGGAAAGAGATCAAGGTTATTAGGGTTTTGAGTTCTATTGATTCCTAAGTTTATTACATTTCCTCAGTGGAAAATTGAGCAGTCTTGGGGTATTTGTATTAAATGAAGAGACACTCTCAGGTCTCTCTTTTCCTCACGGGGAGGGACAGTGGGGTTCCTGGGGCAACACTGTGGATTCTGGGAGATTTAGAGCAAACACTTTTTATCTTTATGGTGGCCCAGTCTAGCCTGAAGTGACTTGGGGACACTATGCCTCTAGATGGCCATGGCAAAGCTGAACAACAGATTAATCTGAAATTTTCCCACTGAGACATTTACCCACCAAATACCAAATGAGTGCTTTCTGTGGACCTAGCTCTATACCAGGCAAAGTTTTTTGGTCTGAATATTCTTTTCATAATGTCTCTACGGCAGAAATGAATGCTGGGTTATGGGTTGCCACTGTGGCCACATATATTAACAAATGTTGGAACACCTAAGAACATCACAGCTTTAGCTGAATGTTAAATAGAGCAGAGGTTAACAGAATGAAATTTCTTTTAATGGAGTCAGTATTGCTTATTGGTTAAGCAAGCTTTGGAGCAGACAGCCTGGATTCACAACCTTACTCTGCTGCATATAATCTTGGACAATTTACTAAATCTCTCTATGCATCATTTTTTGTGAAGAAGAAAAACAAATCTTCCGTGTATAATAGAGGTGGGAAGTAAATTAGAGGCTATATGTTAGTTCACACTGGGGCTAGCAGATGATAAGCACTTTATAAATATTAGACACTATAATTAGGCTCTAGGTGATGCAACTTGGATGATAAGGAGAATTAGCTTAAGACAAAGGAGCAGTGGCCAGAGTGCGATTAAAGGCCCACAATAAAGAAATGCTTTACATATCCCACATCACCCTGTATGAACTAGTTGCTACCTACCTCTCTAAGGTCCTTTCAAGCCATCTCAACTACATTCATTTTAATTGAGCTACTTTGGCATTTATTTTGTTGAACATGCTCAGATTCTCCTCATCTCCAGACTTTCACACATATTCTCTTCACTTTTCACCTGTCTACATTCCATTCATCCTTCAGGTTTTTATTTAATGTCTCTTCTTTTAGAAAGTCTTTGCTGAGACATACGTCAACCCTAATGGCAGTGGTTTCTACTCATTTAAAATCCCACTGCATTCTGAAAAACAAAATCACAATTAATAATAGATCTGTGTAATTTTTTTTAATATTTTGGTTCTCCTACTGAACTATAAATCCAATGGGCATAAGAACTGACTTGTACACCAATATAAACCCAAAGCCTAAAATAATACATAACAATGTAAATATTCAGTATATTAATATATCACTAATTTGTGAATTAATGAATAAATGAATATGCAATAA
>NW_012146078.1:7483297-7484871 GCF_000956105.1 Propithecus coquereli | reverse complement strand
CACTGACAGCATTATGAACCAGAAAATTGTTTGAGCAGCCACAGATAAGGAATTACAAATCTAGAGGTTCAAAAGTCGTATAAAGCAGATGTAAGGTTAATTTGCATGGTTTAGTTGCCTCCCATATTTTTTCGATATATTTCAATGGCTTGAAACTCTGAAAAAGTGATAGCAAATAAAAAGGCTTCTATAGGCTGCCTGATTTCTTGCTGACTCAGCTGTCTGAAGGCAAAGCCAATTACAATGGCTTGCATTTCCTTGTGCAGAAACCAGAACATATTCATTGTTAAATAGAGCCATTAAATATTTAGGGGAGGGAGAAAAGTTTTATGAATTGAGATAATAACAGTGAAAAACTACCAAGGATATCTTCCCCTTAAACAACAAGAAAATACTTTTCTAACAGTAACTCAAAAAACTCAAGCATGAAATATGATTTGATTTAATATCAATTCAATGGTCTTTTTAAATGTTGATTTTTAGGTTGGCATATAAGGAAAAAAAAAAAGCCTCTGATATAAAGCTAAATTTTCTTCTCAGAGTAATAAAAGAACCAATATGGTCTCCTGAACAAAGAACTAGCTGAAGAATTGGGATTCTATTTTTGGCTTCACTAGTGACTTGCTCAGTGACCTTGGACATATCACTTAAATGGCTTTGTGCCTCAAGTTTCCCAGCTGTAATATAGAGATTATAATGCCTGCCCCTACTTCATGGGACTGTAGAACTATTTTAGTCGAGTTTGTTTAAAACCCCAAAAGCCTTTGAAATAATCAGAAATAACTGTTAAATTCAAACAAAGTTGTATTTTATTAATTTCTTTTTACTGTTTGCTTTGGTTTTCTTGTAGTCTTCTATAATCTTTTTTCTACTAAAATAAATCACTGGGATAAAATTAATAGGTGGAGGCTTTCATTTGATATTAAGGAACACTTCTAACAGTGAAGTCAAATTAAGAATACACTTTTGAGATCAACTGATAAAATTTCTCCACTTCCCCATATTTCAAATCATGATCCAAAAGAGGACTGTATTATTATCATGTAACAGAACTTCTCACTAAATTTGTAATTGACAATTTTCTTCCTACTCTAGGCCTCCTCACAATTCCTCTCAATGATTTCTTTCAATGTTGTTTCATAAGGTCTCTGCAAATGTACTGTAATCCACCTCCAAATCCGAAACACCCATCAAAGGCCCTCCGAAATGCCATGCTCTTCTAGATTCCTTTCCTCTGTTTAAGAATACTTGTCCCTCACAAGAGGTTCTGAATAGTTGGATGATTTAAGTGAAAGGGACCTCTTTTTACTTTTTATGACCTTTTACAATTTTTTCTATTTTTCAATTATATACATTTATTATTTGTTCAAAATTAATTAAATATTATTTTTCCAAAGTCGTTCTTCTCAAACTCCGAACTAGAAATGTCTACTCCAACCACAGAAATATCTTGCTTGCTCCTCTCTCACAATATTTCTTAGTCTTAGACTTTTACACTATGCCGTAAAATCTTAGAATCGAAGAATACTCAGCATTTTTCACCTACAAGTTGGAGTGGTCTCAAACCAATCATT
>NW_012146078.1:7478372-7482277 GCF_000956105.1 Propithecus coquereli | reverse complement strand
TGCTCTAGCCAACGGAATTTATCACATATTCTTTTGTACCATTATAATTTGAACTTGTTTCTATAAGAGACATCACACATGTCAGTTATTGATAATGTTTACATACCATTGATCCTCATGATTTACAGATTTTGTATTTGCAAATTTGCCTACTTGATAAAGTTTATGTAATCCCCACATTAGTACTCATGGTGCTTTCATGATCATTCACAAACATGCACAGAGTAGTGCTGAGTTGCCTGATGCACATGTTCTCAACTGAGGTCAAACAAAGAGACATTCTACCTTTTGTTTCAGTCACATACTGCAAACACATGTCCTTTTGTCAGTCTATTTGGTGCCACACTTTTATTACATACTGTACACATTAAATATTGACATTTTTCCTTATTGAATGTATCTATTTTATTTGTATCCAAACACTGCCTTCAGCTATGTATTTAAACCCTTTTTCTATACCACGATAGCACATTTCTTGTACGCATTTCTAACTTACTGGTCATTTCAGTTATAAAGTGCTTTTTGTTGTTGATCTTGCTGTTTAAAATGACCTCCAAGCATAATGCTGAAATGAAGTGCTGTCTAGTGTTCCTATGTGTAAGAATCCGTGATGTGCTTTAGAGAGAAAATACAACATGTGTTAGATAAAGCTGCATTTAGGCATGATTTATAACGCTACTGGCCATGGGTTCAATGCTAATGAATCAACTATACATTAAATATGATGTCTTTGAAAACAAATACACATAAAACAAGGTTATGTATTGATTGGTTAATAAAAATGCTGTGATCAGAGGCTCTCAGGAACCTATTTCTGTATTTTCCTTAGGAGCAATCATTCAGTATTTGTTAATTCAATGTTTGTGGTGACTTTCTAGAATATAACCACAAATAATTAGAATTGACTGTATCTATTACATTTGTATCCAAAAACTGCCTTTGACCATATTTTTAAGCCCTCTTTCAATTCTATAACAGCACATTTCTTGTATACATTTCTAACTTTCTGGTCATTTCATTTATAAATAAAATTTGGGCTAACCTTACAACTTTAATTTGATGTCCATTATATGGTCATCTCCTGTCTCCAAAAACTGGCCAGATTTCTATGCTAAGAGTGGGAGCGAAGCTGCAGCTCTCTCACTCTTCCTTCTCACTATTCTAGGTGCCCTTTATCTCTACCAAAGCGAGAAAGGACATGTGGTTACTCATCTGGGGGCCTGTAGTTCTCTTTTCCTTATCCCTGCTATTCTTGCTAAGACTAATAGGCAGTTGATGTTCTCTCTGTGGCAGGCATCCAAATGCTGGCTGTCTTTTCATACCCAATCTCGCACTCTGCATGTGATTATATCAATACACTAGAAAACTAATGAACACTTTCTTCAATAACTGCCATATCTTTCTTCCTTTAATCACACCATTCTTTCTGTCTTATATACATGCCCTTCTATTATATGTCCTTTTAATAGTTGCCATGGTAATGATTAATGTTATTCTTGGGTTTTGGCTTCTCCTCTTTCTGGAAAAATCATAGAATTACTCTGTGCCAAATCAGGCATTATATGAAGTAACTTTTTATTTTTACAGTAGAAACTTCTAGGAAGCAAGGCATAATTTTCCATGTCTCCTTTCCACTGCCACAACCACCTACATCTCTGCAGACAGTGGAGAGACATCAACTTCCCTCATCGACTCACATTTCTGAGGGAAGACAATATGGAGACGAACTTCTATTCATGGTACCAAAAATAAAGTACTACCTTAAAAAATAAACTATGTGATACTGGCTTCTAAGTTCAGCAGATTGTAAACTAAGATGTTTATTAGAAGCTAAAAATTGGTGTAATTTTGCATTGGTAAAATATTTCATACAATTTTTTTAAATAATTCCAAAGAAAGATTAAGTACATAAGAAACTTCTAGATCAAAAGACTGGAAAACAGAACATTGGTTTGCAAATATTGTTTCAGTTGTTGGTAGTTTCTTTAAGAAACAGACAAGCTCAGAAAAAAAAAGTAGCTATTTTGCAAGCACCAACAAAAGAGAAAAAGAGAGAGAGAGATTTCAGAAATTCAGGGACTTCAAATGTTGAAAAATTGACTGAATTAAGACCCTAACATGAAGAGATAAACTTGAGAAAACATTTTGATCCACAAAGACAATTGAACTCTAGGCTTTGAAGTAATTTCAAGTTATCAATGAGATGTCACTGCATGTGAAGTTGGGAAAAGATGCACACAATTGGCTCTTGCAAGTAAGCGTAAACTGGCTCCAGCATTCCCCTGTCTGTCACCCTCCAGCAGGCTATCCTGGGCTTGTTGTCACAGTGGTGGCATGAGTCCAAGAAAAGAGGCAAAAGTATTCAATACCACTTGAGGCCTAATTCAGAAGAGACATACTCTCATTTCCTTTGTATCTTCTTGCCCAGAGCATGACACAAGGATAGGCCAGATTCAAGAATGTGAAAAGAGTCTCCAAATCATGATTAGAATTGCTGTAAAATTGCATTACAATGAGCATGCATTTGCTAAACTTACAGGCAAGAAAGAGGATTAAGAAAAAATATTAAATGGTTATAGTCATATGTGCTATTTTTAATTTAATGTTTCAACATAGAAAAATATGTATTCCATCAAAGTTGTGAAAGATGAAGGAATTTACACAATTTCATTCTACCCATGAACCCTCTGCTAAATTACTTTTGTAATTGTTTTTTACATTTTAAAGTTTCTAAAGAATTTATTAGACACCTTTGCTGTGGTAACAAACAGTCCCCAAACTTCAGTGGCATAAATCATTATTTATCTGAGGCATATGTCAGCAGCCAATGTTATGTTCCATGTGTCTTTCCTTTTTGTACTGTAGCTAAAGGATTAACCTCTATTTGGGACATCTCTGTTACTGGCAAAGGGAAAAAGCAAAAGAGCTGATAGAAACTTGCAATTAGGTTTGGTACTCAGATATTAATGTATTGTAGGCCATATACGCTCACATTCAAATGACCAAAAACATCACATGGTCATTTCCTAAATTAATGTGACAGAGATACATTCTTCTCCCACACAGTGGATGAGGCATTATAATTCACATGCCAATGGGGAAGAATGTATTATTCTTTTATAGGAAAAAAATAATTAGTGCTGTAAAATCTACCACACTCTGTCCTCTTGATCACTTATGCACTACCAAAAGAAGTAACTCCAAAAGTTTTACCCAAACATTGCAATCAGTTTGAAGTCCAGATTTTTGCAAACCACACCTCAGTTCTGTGTATGGTTCATGCCAGCTGGGAAAATATTGTCTAAAATAATACAAATAACAACAACAACGTAATAAAAAAATAAAGTTACTTCCTCATCACACACTAAAATACAATGGTGAACATATATATAGGACAACTTCAGTAAGGATTTATTTTAGGAAAGTGAAAGAATGGGAAGAATGAATCATTACAACAATTAATGATTCATAGAAATTCTGAACTATTTCTGGGAAACATCAAAAGGAAACCCTACGTTGGGCATAGGAAATCTGATTAGGCCATTTTCTTCTCCTAGAGATAACTTCAAAATCTGCTATCCTTAATTAGCCTTTCACTCCACTCTCTGGAAAATCATTCCTCTTTCATGATCATGTTAGATTCTTCTTATAAGGGCAAAAAAAGCAAGGATCCCAGGTTAGTTGTGTCCATATGAGCCTAAAGACTCCACAGACTTTCCAGACTCCATAAGAACATATAATTTCACATGACCTAAAATTTTACCATTGCTAATGGTAGGGGATGCCGTAAACTTACTATTATAATTAGTAAAATAAACATATTCCAATAGATCTACAATTGGAGGCCCTGCTTTAGTCCAGGTTTATGGACATGAAGAGTGAAAGAGAGGAGTTATATTAGTTTT
>NW_012146078.1:7476176-7477477 GCF_000956105.1 Propithecus coquereli | reverse complement strand
CTACTTCCCCCAACACAACCTTTATCTATTAATGAAACATTTAAATACACTGATGAAAGAATATAATCTTAAAGTAGAAACTTGCCCATGAAATGTTTAGGAATGGTAGATATTGGACCAATTCCATACAAAATTGCTGTAAAATGAAAATAGATAAGGAGAATCAAGACATTTGAAGTAATAAAATTCTTTACAAAAAGTAATAACAACGTAGAAGAAAATATGCCATTCACAAATGAAGCTAATTTAAATATACTTTAAAAAAAACCTATGGCAAGATTAAAATAGACTCAGATATTCAAAAATGCAACCACAAAAAATGGAAAGCAATACTGAAATAAATGCAAAGATTGCTGACTTAGGTTAGAGAAGAAATTGAAGAAAATGACAAAACAGTCTCAGTATGAAGAATAAGTTATAATTTGTTCACAGGAGAAGTGATTTGAACAACAATTTATTAAAGTAGAACAACTACCTCATAATTTATGGGGCATTAGGTAGGTAGATTATACAGAAGGGCCAGAAATTAGCAGAAATAGCCATAAAGTAAGTGCTGCTCTTTTCTCACATAATACATTTTAATAAGGCCTGAAAGGATCAAACACACTCCAAGTAAGTTAGCTGAGTCTCATAACAAAACTCAAGAATATTTATAAAATTTTTAAAAAATCCGTTACTCAACAAAGTCAAACTTAAAATACTTACCAATCAATCAGAAGTTATTAGATATGCAAAGATGAAGAAAGAAAAGTACAATGCATAATGAGGAAGGAAACCAATCAAAGGAAATTGATCCAGAATTGACACAAGTATTACAATGAACAGTAAATGACTTTATTGAAACTTTCAAATGAGAGTAGACATAATTCAAATTGAACTTCATGAGTAAAAAACGTCAATGGCTGAGATTAAAATACACTAGATTAGATTAATTGCAGATTAGATAGTTCAAACAAAATAAATAAAATAGAAACTTCAATATAAAACAGTGAAAACAAATCATTACAAAGAATAAAAGAGCATAAATAGGTTACATGACAACATCATTTAACCTATGTATAATTTGAGTTTCCAGAAGAGAGAAAGGGGCAGTGAAGAAATATGTGAAGAAATAATAACTGAAAAATATACAAATTTGAAACTATAAATTTCACAGATCTAAAGAGTTTAATAAGCCAAGTAAAAGAAACATGAAAATAACTATTCAAAATCACATCATAATCAAATTGTTCAAAACAAATTTTAAAGAGTTTATGTTAGGAGCTACCAGAGGAAAAAAATATTATGCACCAGGATACAGA
>NW_012146078.1:7466819-7467744 GCF_000956105.1 Propithecus coquereli | reverse complement strand
CATATTTCACGTAAGAATAATTTATCAGATAAACATATTACAAATATCTTCTCTCAATCTGGCTTGAATTTCCCACTATCATTTTGATGCCTTTTAATGAACATTTTTAATTTTAGTGAAACTCAATTTATCAATCTTTTCCCTTATGTTTAATTTCTTATGTGTCTTATTTTAAAAAATCTATGCCTACTGAAATATCATGAATATACTCTCACATTCACATATAGAGTTTTGCTGTTTTAACTTTCACATTTAAATATAGAATTCATCCAGATTTAATTTTTGTGTACAACAGCAGGTCAAAATTCTCTTTTTTTCAATGTGGATATTCAATCGACCCAACACCATTTTTAAAAGTCCATTACTTCCTTCTGCATTAAACAATTATCATTGTCATAATCAAGTGTGTTTCTGAAATTGTCTTTCCATACACTATCTCATGGCCTTAATCATTGTCACTTATGACTTGATATATCATACTTTTAGCCTCCACTTTGTCCAAAGTTCTTCCTCAAAATTGTCTTAACTGCACTTGTCCCTTTGATCTTTAACATAAATTTGAGAATCAGCCTGTCAATTTCCCCAGAAAGAAAAAGAAAGAAGGAAGGAAGGAAGGAAGGAAGGAAGGAAGGAAAGAAAGAAAGAAAGGAGAGTTTTTCATATTTTAACAAAAATTACATTGGATCAGTAGATAAACATGGAAAGTCCTGGCATCTTTTGAAAATTAAATCTTCCAATTCATAAACTTCATCTATCCTTTCACTTATTTAGATCTTCTTTGATGTTTATCAGTAATATGTATGTTTCCTGATACATAGAAATCTTGCATGCTGTTCATTAGATTATGTGATAGGTAATTGAGATTCTTGGTGCTATTGAGAAAAGTATCTTTTTAAACTTTTATTTTTATTTATTGCTACTGTAT
>NW_012146078.1:7465603-7466769 GCF_000956105.1 Propithecus coquereli | reverse complement strand
TGTCCACTTGCTTAGCATTTCTAGCCTGCTTTAGAGGTAAGTACTTCTGGTAAAGTCATCAGTGGAATTGCAGGTGCTTGCACGAAATGGCAGTGCCAAGGTGATATGGAACAGGACACCTATAATACTTGCCACAACCTTAAGCTGCCTTTTATCTCTTGGTAATTATACATAAATGATGAAAAGTGGAAGATTTTTCCCTGTGGTGATGAATGGAAGATTTTTTACTATCTGAAGCATGCCATTTTATCAAATAATTTTTGTTAATCTACATATTTTGAGATAAGTCTACAGTCCTATTTCATATACCTTTATTAACTGAACCTCCTGCCCCCGCAGCTGTAGATTCTCTGAGATGGTTCTGTGGTTAATACTTCTCCTAGGCTATTTGGAAGACATATGGATTTTTTTTGTTTGTAAACACCTATTTTATTTTGACTGCCCTGCCATTTATAGTAATTTAATGTATTACTATACATCTATACTGACAAAGCTTATTTTCCAACAGTTTGATCTAATTAATTTCCCATTTTAAATATATTATTACTGAAAGACACCATTGCATTCTTTTTCCCTGTATATGTAAAGACTAAGCAATGTTTTATTTTAGAAATCAGAAAATAGATTTAAATAATTCTTACCATAACACCAACTATTATCTTCCCAAAGGGGAAAAAGAGCTTATGCCAATAAACAAAAACACAAAGTTGCAAGAAAGTACAGACATTAGGCATTAGAGAGCATGATGGACAGGGATTGAAGCTTGCAGCTGAATGAGCAGGATAAATGATAACAAGCTTTAGTGATAGCAAGACTAAACAACAGGTCCACTAAGGAAAAATAAAATCTGAACATTGTATGTCAGCAAAACACAAAGCCTCAGAACAGATTATCCAAGAATGTAACAAAGATGAAATTAGCATTAGTACCTCCAGAGCTTACAAACAACATCATAAAACCAAGATAAGGTATTTTGGTATGCATATAAACAAGCAATGCTAAAGCACTCCTTTCCTAATTTAGAAATTGAGATTTAGTTTAAAAAGCTGTATGGATTAAATAAAGACAAAATTCTTTATTCCAATATGCCACGTAGAAAATCATGATGAACATATGGAATGTAAAATAAGAAAGGAATTTGTTTTTGGAAAGGTGAGGACTAAATC
>NW_012146078.1:7463955-7465553 GCF_000956105.1 Propithecus coquereli | reverse complement strand
TTGCAGTACTGAATCTTATTTTTTGCTGTGAATTTTCTTATATCCCTACATAATTTTCTCCTCTATTGTTTGCTTCATTTAGAGATCATCCATGGATTTTTCCTTAGTAATGTTATTATACTCTTTCATTTATACATAATACCATGACAATAAACAAACAAATGGGAAACAAGTAGAATATAGGTATTTGAAAAAGAAAAGCACATATCTTTCTATCTACTGTAAACTTGATATTACATGAGATATTAAGTTTATACTTAGTATATATTTGACAAATTGAATTAACTTCAAAAACATTTCTATTATTAAATAATACTATCTCTGCTCACAACATGTCCTAGTTGTGCTGTTTGAGCAGTGCTCCTGAAGAAAGGATTTACATGCAAGCAGTTTACTTGGGAATTTATTTCAGGAAGCATTAGTAAAAGGTGGGGAAACAGGGAATAGGAAAGGGAAGGGGGTAGATAGAGGGTATAGATGTTAGCAGATCACTGATGTGGGCAATTGGAGCTCATTCCCAATTGTGACTTCTAGGAGATGGTAGAATACACATCAGCAAGCTACAGCTCTCCACTCACATCTAGCACACTACCCATTTTTGTACCCCTCATGGACAGAAGGCACTACTCCCTAACAGTCTAGCATTAAGTCATGGGAACCAAGCCATGGCATTCCCCTTTGCCTATGTTTCTCCTAGCAGTTGCCTCCTCAACCAACAACTGCATGCCACCACTGTGCAAGGCCCATGCCAGTTGCCACAGTTCCCATTGGGAACACCTCTGTTGAAAATTTCCAGGCAACTAGCATTGGCATCTCAGTCTAGGTTAGAATCAGGGACTGAAAAAGTTGCTGGACATTTCTGTTCAGTTGCCCAAATTAAGTTTGCAAAACTCTTCAGGAGGAAAGAGTACAAGGATCTGGGTATTCCTGTGGCAGAAAATGAAACTGTTTGGTGGTAAGAGAAACCTATTTCCCACTACCAGGTATTTGCCTTGGGCCAGTTGCTCTTCCTCTGGGAAATTTCTCCAGTGGGGCTTAAGCAGGCCTGCCACTTGGGATGGCCCACCTCAATAAAATGAAGTGGGGCAGGACTTTTCTTTCTTGTTATATAAATTGCCTGCACAATAGTCTCAATTTAGCCCCTTGACAGACAGTACTTAAAGTATTTATTATCTGGCCTGAGGAAGGCTAAATAATGGCCCCTAAAGAGGTCCATGTCCTAATCCCCAGAAACTGTGACTATACTACCTTACATAGCAAATGAGACTTTACAGATATGCTTAATTTAAGGATCTTGAGGTTGGGAGACTATTTTAGATTGTCCTGTATGCCCAGGGTAATCACAGGCATCCCCATAAAAGGGAGGCAGGAGAATGAGACAGAGGAAAGCAACGTGAACACAGGAATAGAGTCAGTAAAGGAGACACTACACTGCTGGTTTTGAAAATGAAGAATCACAATTCAAGGAATAGAAGCTGGCAACAGCAAGGAAACAGATTCCCTCCTAGAGCCACCAGAAGGAACCAGTTCTAGTGATAGCTCGACTTTAGCCAAGTGAGAATGATGTTGGACTTCTGACCTACCAAACTGTAAGGAAA
>NW_012146078.1:7460103-7460641 GCF_000956105.1 Propithecus coquereli | reverse complement strand
TGTGTGAAGTCTCTTAACTCGGTGCCCCCTTCCCAACTATAAATTTATTATGTTCACCTCAAAAATATTTCCTTTCCTTTCAATCTATGGGTATTTTAGTACTATCTTTATTCATTATTACATAACCTACCAACACCCCCCAGGATTTTACATTATCAATTGACCTTTCTGATTTCAAAATCTACTACGAAGAATTTAAATATCTCGTGGTCTTAGCATATATATATGTTAAATTTCTGTAATGTAACCCTTACCTCCAAATCTCCTCAACATAAACATTCTTTTATTCTTTTCAAAATTCTCCAAAGTATAATATATTTTCACTCTATTCATTTATTTACTTTCCATTTATTCCTCAATCCACTAAATCAGGACATATTATAATAAAAATACAGTATATGAATGAATAATAGACTCCTGCCCTTCATTTTTTAATGTTTAGACCTGAGATAGAAACAATAACAACCTCATGGCATTGTCTTGAGGATTAAACAATACATGAGAAATAATTAAAAACAGCACCTGAAACATAGTAAAT
>NW_012146078.1:7458527-7460053 GCF_000956105.1 Propithecus coquereli | reverse complement strand
TAATTAGAGTTTTCAGTCTATTTGATTTAATATAATTACTGATATATTTATATCTACCATCTTAGTGTTTGATTTTAATTGCTCCTTCCCCATTTCTTAGTATATCTTGTAATATTTTTGACTGAAACTTTAATCTTTCATTGAAAATTTTGCAGAAAAGTTTTTGAAACACTTCCGAGGCTCTGGATGACATTAACTCCCTTTAGAGAAGAGTTCCCCTATCCTCCTGCTGGGAGTTAAAGCACCTCAATTCAAAAAGAGAGAGCTGAATTAAGGCAGTGTTTCCAGATTCATAAAGCTCAAACTATATTAGATTTATCTCTCATTAAATTTTTTCAAATGGAAGTCTGAGGTTTTTACTTGGGCATCTTCACATTGGTAAGTTTTGAACTACAATATTTAATTCCTTAGCACTCTGAGGTTAGTAAAATAAATGAATAATAATAATAACCCACAAAAAAAAAAAAAAGAACTCCACTCTGTTTGTTTTGTTTTCTGTTAGCCTCACAAACCTCAAAAATTTGATAAATGGGTTGGAGGGAAATCATTAAGTCTAAGAACTCAATTTTTCATAACTCTCTTCTTTTTTATCCTTCAGTACTGCAATTCTCCTAAGAAGCAAATACCTTCAAATAAAAGCATGCAATCCAATGCGCACCACCCGAAGAATGGACATATTTGAAACTCGGACTTGGAGGGGGGCCAATGGCAACATACGTAACCTAAACATCTGTACCCCCATAATATGCTGAAAAAAAAAAAGCATGCAATCCCTCTCTTACTGCTCAATTCTCACTCTATGCAAAGTGCACTAAGAACACCAAGGAGCTCCTCCTCTGAATCCAAAGGAAGTCTTTACTCACCGTAACTCTCTTTTAAGCAGTTGATGATATTGACTATTGATTCTGGGAAATAGTGTCTGTTTCCTTACCTTTATTTTTCCCTTCTAGAGGCTAATCATATTTCTTGTTTTCCTACCTCCAACTGCAAAGACAGCAGTGCACTGTCTTCTCTAATTCTGCTTTCCTTGTGGCATGGCTGTTTTCTAACTCTTTCTATGCCTGCCTCCCACCGATGTGGACCATTGTAGCTGAATTAGGCCCACCCATATAATCCAAGATAATCTCCCCATTCCAAGATCCTTAATTTAATCACATCTACAAAGTTCCTTTTGCCATGTAAGATAACATATTCATTGATTCTGGAGATTAAGATAAGGACATCTTTGACTCTGGCTCTCTTACCTCACTCTTCCCCTTGTAAGGATATTTGTGTGTACCATGGGTACACTTGGATGATCCAAGATAATCTCCCCATTCCAAGATCCTTAATTTAATCACGTCTACAAAGTTCCTTTTGCCATGTAAGATAACATATTCATTGATTCTGGAGATTAAGATAAGGACATCTTTGGGACCATTATACAGTCTCTCACATTGTTTTACATAATACAAAATCATTTATACATTTCAATTTATTTTTTAAACTATGGATTTATTATGGATTTTTTTTTATTTTTACTTATA
>NW_012146078.1:7455015-7457932 GCF_000956105.1 Propithecus coquereli | reverse complement strand
AACTCATTAGAAAAATAAAATATACAATCAAAAATCAAAGGATAATAATTTGATTTAATAAATAAAACTTGAATTACAAAAGTCTAGAGAAAACTCAAATTGGAAAATAAAGGTCTCTGAGTTTTGTGCTTCACACTCTCATCTTTCATACTTGAAGATATTTTTCCTTTTGTACAAGTGTGACTCTGAAAAACCAAATTGTGGCTTATGTTTCTTTCCGCCCATTCTTTTCAAAACCTGTCACCATCCTGGGCTCTGCTTTCAATTTAATGGGTAGCTTGATGCCTATTTTTAAAAAGATCCACCCCATCTCGTTTCTGCAGTCCCATCTGGTCGTTCTGCTGCTCCTAATGTTGCAGGCAGTCAGAATATGTGCCACAGTGCCTCTGGTTCTTTTCTGCTGAGATTATTATGTGATTGCTTTTGATTGTGGTCTGATTTGAGCCACCTGCAGAGCATTTACATCCTTCAAGAACCTTGCCCTTTGTCACTTTCAAATCGTGGCTCTCGATGTTATCCTATTGTGATTTTCTCTCACTTTTCTTCTGTTTATCTGAATCTTACTTATTTCCATGACCCAGAATAAGTCCCATCTACCTCACTGTAGCCTTTTTTTGATTATTTTAGCTGACACTGACCTTTCATTTCTTTTTCTTCTATTGAATATATAATTCAATTTCACAGTTTATCTCATGAATATTCTTTAATCGTTTCATATTTTTTATTTTCTCATTATGACACATATATTACTAGCCTCTTGAAGACAAGGGTCATGATCTAAATTATAAAGTTATTATTTTAATATCACAATAGTAACTCACACTGAGCTGAGAACAATGTGTGCAAAAGAAAAAATAAGTTGACATAATATTTGCTTATATATCAACTATTAACACTCTTCAAACTCAATTTTGCAGCAATTTTTAATGCAAAGTGCTATGTCAGAGTCATTATTTTAATATTTTAATAATGAATACTGGACATATGCTAGAGTCTTTTTCTTCTTCCTTTTTTCTTTCTTTATTCTTGGAGGATTGTCAATAGACTGGAAATCACAATTACACATTATAATTACACATTATAATGATATGATCTTCTATCTAAAAAAAATCCCAAAGATTCCAACAAGAGACTCCAAAAATTTATAAATAAATTCAGCAAAGTCTCAGACTACAAAATCCATGTACACAAATCAGTAGCATTCCTACACACCAACAGTCAAGCAGAAAATCAAATCAAACACTCAATACCTTTCACAATAGCTACAAAGAAAATAAAATACCTAGGAATATATTTAATGAAGTAAGTGAAAGATTTCTACAAAGAAAACTATGAATCACTATGGAAGGAAATTGCAGACGATGTAAACAAATGGAAAAGACATGTCATGTTCATGGGTCGGCAGAATCAACATTGTCAAAATGTCTGTACTACCCAAAGTGATTTATAGATTCAACGGAATCACTATCAAAATATCAATGTCATTTTTCACAGATCTAGAAAAAATAATTCTATGCTTTGTTTGGAACCACGAAAGAACCTAAATAGCCAAAGTGACCTTAAGAAAAGGGAACAAAACTTGAGGCATCACTTTACCAGACTTTAAGCTATACTAAAAGGCTATAGAAATCAAAACAGCATGGTACTGGCACAAAAATAGAGACATAGACCAATGAAACAGAACAAAGAACCTACATATAAATCCACATATTGCTATTTGATCTTTGAAAAAGCAGACAACAATATACACTGGGGAAAAGAATCCATATTCAATAAATGGTGCTGGGAAAATGGATAGCCACATGTAGAAAATTGAAACAATATCCATATCTCTCACCACTCACAAAAATTAATTAAAGATAGATAACAGACTTAAATCTTAAGACATGAAACCATAAGGATTCTAGAAAAAGATGTTGGAAAGAATCTCCTAGACATTGGCCTAGGCAAAGAATTTATGAAGAAGACCCTAAAAGCAATCACAGTAACAACAAAAATAAATAAATGGTGCTTGATTAATTAAAATCTTCTGCACATTGGAGGAAACAATCAACAGAGAAAACAGACAACCTACAGAATGGGAAAAAAATATTTGCATGTTATACATTTGTTAAAGGGCTAATAACCAGAATCTACAAATAACTCAAGCAAATCAGCAAGAAAAAAGTCAAAAAACCCCACTAAAAAGTGGGTAAAAGACATGAACGGAGGCTTTTCAAAAGAAGATAGATTAATGGCCAATAGACATGAAAAAATGCTAAACATCACTAATCATCAGAGAAATGCAAATCAAAACCACAAGAGATATTGCCTAAGTCCAGTGAGAATGGGTTTTATCGAAAATTCCCAAAACAAAAGATGCTGGTGTGGATGCAGAGAGAAAAGAACACTAATACACTATTGGTGGGACTGCAAACTAGTATAACCTGTATGAAAAAATGGTATGGAGATTCCTCAAAGAACTAAAAGTAGACCTACCATTTGATCTAGCAATCCCACTCCTGGATATTTACCCAAAGGGAAAAAAAGTCATTTTATCAAAAAGATGCTTGCACCAGAATGTTTATTGCAACACAGTTCACATTCACAAAGAAATGGAATCAACCCAAGTATCTATCAATTCATGAGTGGATTGATAAAATGTGATATATGTACACCATGGAGTACTATTCAGCCATAAAAAATGAATTAATACTTTTTTATAATTTTGGTCTAAGTCTCAAATAATTCTAATATCTCAATACTTATCCTTCTCAAATTCTTCTGCCATACAGTATAATATCTAAACAACATGTTATAGACAGTACATAAAAGCAATTATTAACTCTTCTGGAGGTCATTTGCTTAGCCCAGGGGCAATTTGGTTGATGAAAATAAGCACCATTCTCAATTCTATGAAATTTGGAAGATAGCCCAC
>NW_012146078.1:7450739-7452710 GCF_000956105.1 Propithecus coquereli | reverse complement strand
AAACATTGACCTCTAGGAAAACAGATACAATTGAAGAGACTAGAGAAAATATGTTTTTTGAATTCTGTATATAATTTGCAGGATTATTTGTGAATATAAAGCCCCCATACAACACTGTTATTTTAATGCAAAGGAGTAAATATCAGCAAAGAAGAATAAACACTTGGTATTAAAAATATGATAAAAGTGTTAGAATGAGAGGACAGAAAAAAGATGGAAGGAAAGTAGTTATTACATCAATGAAATACTAGACGATGATTTTTCAAAGGAGGAACAGAGCAAAAGCCTTAGTCTCATAAAATTTCTGACAGGTATGCCTAAATGAGTAATCCAAAATCCTTCTAAGTGGGAAAGAGTAAGGCCACTACAAGCTATCTTCAGACTAATCTCAGAAATATTAACATAAGACAGCACTAAAGAAATGTCTTGGTGCTTCTGAAGGAAAACTCAGAACCTAGAAAGACACAACTATAAAGCAATCATGAGGGTTGAATAAAGCCACATTTAAATATTGATGGACAGACAACTATTGTCTCTGGTACACCCATCCTTATTTCAACATCTTCTCCAACAAAATGAAACAAAAATTAAGAAGTAGAAAAGTGCAGAATCTTGAAGAACTAGGCTCTAACATAGAAAAGCAGTTAAAAGAAGGACCTAAAATGAAGGCCTGGAGAACATCCAGCTGCTGATGAAACTCAAATGCCTACAACAACATCTGACATCTAATATGTGCTAAAAACCTTGGTTAAGGAAATCATTGAGGGGTAATTCAGTAGGAAAATGGCAGGCTGCACAAGACAGCATCCAGGCATAAATGACACTTGGAAAGATAGGAAGTTTGATTGAAATATTGTAAAACTTGAGAGTGTTATAGTTACTCACCCTATATACACACAGGGGGTGGGGGTGAGTGAGTTCTCACATACCCTATTACTTCTTGGCTCTATTAGTTCCTGCAAGAGTTGATTGTCAAAAAGAGGCTGGCACCCATTTCCCCCTCTCTTGCTTCCTCTCTCACTATGGGATATCTGCACACACCAGCTCCCCTTTTCCTTCCACCACAAATGAAAGCAGACTGAAGCCTTCATCAGAAGCCAATGCTGATGCCATGCTTCTTGTACAGTCTGCAGAACTGTGAGCCAAACAAACCTCTTTTCATTATAAATTAACCAGCCTCAGGCATTCCTTTATAGCAACACATTTGAACCAGGACACAGCCAAGGATAAAGCCAGAAAGTCTTGATTGTACCTGTAAGACAGACTATAAAGAGAAGGTGGAACTTAAATCACCAGGAATGATAGGGGAAAGGATAGAGTTTCTAACATGCTGTTTTACAATGTGGAGACTCAGAAAATACTGTCAAAAATATTTGAAACAAGACAAAGAGGTTTCATTACATTTATTAAATCTACTATTTTAACAAATGGAAAACTCAAAATATAAACATCAAAGCTAGAAAGAAAAGATGTTGTAATGTTAGTTAAATCAAGGCATAAACATACTGTCAAAATTTGATATACTGAGAAGAAGAGGCTAGGTATACTCTCAAGAATTATGAAGGCAATCACCAGAAGAACTAAAATAAAAATGATCTCAAATAATTTACCATGGAAGAATGGAACAGAGGAAGGAAAGGTAGAGTTGTAAAAATACAGCTTTATTCATAAGCTCCTCTGTGCACTTTTATTTTTCATTACAGGCACATATCATTTTGGTGAAAATTCATTTTAAACTACATACATATAAATTATGTGTTAAATTATATACAGTAGCACCCCCCCCCTTATTTTCAGGGGATATGTTCCAAGACCCCAGCAGATGTCTAAAACTGTAGATAGTATCAAATTCTACAATGACAATGTCTTTACTATACATACATACCTATGACAGAGTTTAATTTATAAATTTGACACAGTAAGAGATTAACAATAGCTAACAATGAAATAATTATATTATTATTAATAATT
>NW_012146078.1:7444923-7450128 GCF_000956105.1 Propithecus coquereli | reverse complement strand
AAAAAAATAATTCACCATGACCAGGTGGGCTTTATTCCAGGGATGCAAGGCTGGTTTAACATACACAAATCTATAAATGCAATTCGCTACATAAATATAAGCAAGAAAAAATACCATGTGATTCTTTCGATAGATGCAGAAAAAGCATTTGACAAAGTCCAACACACCTTTATGATAAAAACTCTCATCAAAATAGGCATAGACAGTTCATTTCTTAAAATTATCGAGTCCATCTATGATAAACTCACTGCCGATATCATACTGAATGGGGAAAAATTGAAACCATTCCCACTTAGAACTGGAACCAGACCAAGGTTGCCCCTTATCTCCACTTCTATTCAACATAGTGCTTGAAATCCTCCCCACAGCAATTAGGCAAGAGAGGGGCATCGAGGGAGTCCAAATGGGGACAGATGGGATCAAACTCTTGCTCTTCACTGATGATATGATACTATATCTAGAAAACCCCAAGAATTCATCCAAGAGACTCCAAGAATTGATAAATGAATTCAGTAAAGTCTCAGAATACAAAATCAATACACACAAATCTGAGACATTCATATACGCCAATAACAGTCAAGCCTAAATTCAAATCAAAAACACAATAGCTTTTACAATAGCTTCAAAGAAAATTAAATATCTAGGAATATATTGAACAAAATATGTGAGAGACATATACAGGGAGAACTATGAAACACTAAAAAAGAAATTGTAGAAGACGTAAACAGATGGAAAAATCTACCTTGCTCATGGATAGGTAGAATCAATATCGTTAAAATGTCCATACTACCTAAAGTGATCTACAAAATTAATGCAATCCCTATCAAAGTTCAATCATCATTCTTTATAGAACTAGAAAAATAATTCTACACTCTGTATGAAACCTAAAAGACCTCATATAGCCAAAGCAATCTTAAGTAAAAAGAAAAAACTGGGAGGTATCAGTTTACCAGACTTCAAGCTCTACTACCAGGCTATAATAACTAAAGCAGCATGGTACTGGCACAACAACAGAGACATTGACCTCTGGAACAGGACTGAGAATCCAGAGATGAAACCATTTGCATATGATAATCTAATCTTTGACAAAGCTGACAAAAATATACACCAGGGAAAAGAATCTTTCTTCAATAAATGGTGCTGGGAAAACTGGATAGCTACATGCAGAAAAATGGAACTGGATCCCCACCTCTCACCTCTCACAAAAATCAATTCAAGATGGATAACAGACTTAAACCTAAGGCATGAAACCTTAAGAATTCTAAAAGAAGATGTTGGGAAGACCCTTTCAGACATCGGCCTAGGCAAGGAATTCTTTAAGAAGAACCCCAAAGCAATCACCACAGCAACAAGTTTTTAAATATACTCAATTGTATTGCCTAATCAGCTCAAGAAGAAAACTTCATAAACAAACTCCTCAGTAAACCTCAAACAGTCTGAAAGTATGATTATATCAGACACACACACACACGTGTGTATTTATATGTGTGCACATATGTATGTATATATAAGAAATAAATATCTTCAACAGTCATACATTTGTATTGTATCTTTGGATCATTTATAGAACACATTTTCCTTCATAGCACAATTTTTTTATCATATATTTACATCTAATATAACTTCAAGCATAACATGAAATCCCACAATTTAAGATTTATGAAGAGGGAATAAATTATCATTAGGTATAGCATTCTCTTATATTTCCATTTAGTTTTATTCTCACAACCCTTAGAAACTTTCAATATAGTATTATGTTAATCTTATCCTCTATAAACACAGCATGAAATGGACTATCAACTCTTAACTTCAATATCTGAAATACAGATCAGATAAACTGAGATCTACAATAGCAACCCCTCAAATACCACAACAACTATTTATTCAATTTTCAGTTAATACAATTAAGCAACAGTTTAGAATAAAAATAATTTGGTGCTGTGTACCATAGCAGATGTGCATAGAAGATATACAGCGTTTTTTGAATGAATAAATATGTGAAAACTTTTTATCTTGGTAACTTCTTTGACTAAAAAAATGCAGTTAAGGGAAGAAAAATGTTCTTCAATTTCTTTTTAAATGAATTTGGGTAGGGTTGTGTTAGAGACAGTTATATTTTATAATCACATTTCAACAAAAGCAGACATTATTTTCTTGTTTGTGTCCTTTCCTAACACGTGGAATTTTAAAAATATCCATTTGCAACTCAGCAATATCTTTATTTTCAAACTCTTAGGCTATGTATATAATTTAACTTAGGTTTTTTTTTTTTATTTTTATTTTTTCTGGTTTAACTTGCCAATGAATAGAAGTGTTCTTCTTAATATATAATTCTAAGCCTCTTAAAGGTAATGGGTATTTATATGGTGAGTTTCAAGACTATGAACTCTTTATTTAATCAAAGCTGAAATTAGTTTGTTTCCCCATTGTCACACAGCCTGAAAAATGTTCATGAGGATAACGGGAAAAACAGAAGTCTCCTCTAAGTAAAAGAGTCTTATAAATAGCCAAGAAAAATTAGTACCTTCTCAGTGTACTAGGGTTTTTCTTGCTCATCCTTCATATTTCACAATTTATTTTGGAAATGTAGTCAAATAACTTAGAGAAAATAATTTTATGATATTCTCATTCATCATAAAATAGTCCCAAAGCTGAGTCCGGACAGACAGACCTTCCTCAGTTTCCTGAAGCACCAACAGAGACAGACAAAAATGCTAGAATTGCCCAGCAATTACTTCACACAAAATACACTTATAAGTAAAAGATCCTGGTCTATCTTTCCAACACCTATTCCATTTTTTCTCTGCTTCAAATTTTCTGTTAACAGGAACTTCCAATGAACTTTTTAAAGATATTTGAAAGATATCTTACAGAGAGATGTAGCTTAGAGTGTCTGTTTCGTCTTTGTTTCAAGAACAGTTCACCAGGGTAATAATTTCAAAAGAAATGCTGTTGTGGTTGTTAACTAAGTAATCAAAATATGTATGTGTAGAACATAAGAGGCAATACCCTGTCCTCTCACAATTGAGGCAAAAGTAACACACTTACATAAAAAAAAGTAAAGCTAAAGGCAGCAACAAATTGTCCATCATAAAAGCAGCTGGCACACTAAAAACTGTAAAAGCTCCAGCTGGTACCTCACACTGCCACCAACTAGCCAACTCTTCACACGGGTAAAGTGCTATATGATTTTATGTGAGAAAGCAACAAAACAGATATTTGTGAATAAATATTGGTTTGACAGAAAGTCAGACAATCTACATTTTTTACTCAAAGATATGTACTTAAGCACAAGGTGCCAAACAGAATGTTTACTTAAAGAGAAAACAAAAATGAGAGAAGATCCGCATCAGAGTGAAACTGAAGCAGATGGTGTAAATTGGTCCTTTGTTAGTCTTAAAAAGTTTAAATAAAAATATCCTAAATTGGAGGGGTTTTTTTTAAGTGTTTTTTCTTTTTGAATCAGAAATAATACACTTCTAACATAACACCTACAACTTGTATTTTTTTGTATGTGCATGCTTCCATTTCTAATCCTTTCAAAAACATACTTCTGATTCAACATACTCACCCAAACAAAACCCATGGAACTAAACCATTTCAAATACAGGAGTCTCACAAATCTGGTAAATATTTATTGATTCTAAGATAAGCCCTGAGTCAATTCAGAGTATATAACTGCCTTCCTAGAAGGGGGTGAAGGCTTATTTCTTTTAATGTGGCCTCCTTATTTAAAAAATTTATAGAGGTAAGACACTCATTCTCTAGAAGATCCTCTATAAATACAAATACTACATTAATTTTTCATCACCCTTTAATACTTTGTCATGTTTTATATTTATGTATTGCATTAGGTAGCCATGTCCTCCAAATACATATATTTATTTACTGAAGGAATGAGCTGTCATAAAGATAACTTTGGATACGGTAAATAACAATTAAGAAATGTTATAAAAATATCATCAAATAACAGTGAGAGCAGACAAGTAGTATCACTTTAGGGGTGGAACCTATGCAACTAGGAGGGAATATTTAATCCCAGGAATAGCAAATATCTGCATGTGCATCAGGCTACCCAGTGGTCTATCTGTCATCATACTATCCTTTGCATAGTGATCTTTGTTCACACAATAGGTAACAAGTTAGCAATTGCAAGTTGAGATACACCCTCCATATTCAAAGCAGGACGAAAGAGCAAAGGGCAGTGCTCAGGCACAACTGATTCATTTTATTGGGGAACAAAACCAGTGCTAACTCTCCTTCCCCCAAAATTTCCCCTTACATATCATTTTCTAATACTGTGTCACACACTTATACTATTTGTTAGGGAAGCTGAGATGGAGAGGATTAATCTCTCCAGTCTTGACCACGGAGGAAGAGAAAGTGAAGCAGGTGGTCAGGAATAGGAGATGGTGAACTCCCATCCTAGAGCATCTGCTAGAAAACACAGACACATAAGAATGATCCTAAATCAAAATACCCAATGTTTAATTTGTCTTCAACCAGGCATTGCCCTGTGAAGTGAGCAAAGTTACATGTTTTACAATCTGTGGATGCCTTAGATAATTTCTAGACTGAAACTTTTTATAGATAAAGAAATTGATCTCTCCAAGGTGGCAAGCTCAGCAATGTAGAATTCAGAATATTGAACTATCATGCCTTCTGTTGTTCTAATACATTGCATTTTCTCCCAAAGAAATAGAAGTGAGAAAGGTATTTGGTGCCCATGAAAATGAATCTCATAGACCTCTAAGTTCAGGGAAAGTAACTGAATGAGGACCCTGGCTACTGCATTCTGAGATCCATCCCTGGGTTTACACTAAGGCCCCATGTTCCACAGGCTGCTCTCACTCAGTGACTAAGTACAGCAGCCATAATAATGCACCTTGATTCCTTGGAGACCCAGTGGTTCTCTGCTAGCTGGCGCTGGTTAAAGGACTCTGAATGGCCCTGGTGAACCTTTCTTATTCTGCATAGCAGTCCAGAATGCTGATAACTTAACCTTCTCACCCACTGTCCTTTGCTTGGGGTTAGACTTGCAGCATATGACAACTCTCCCAGCCTTCTCAGCCTCCCTTTCCAGCCTCCCTTTCCATTTCTTCTCACACAGATATTTGCCGTAATAAAATCATTGCGCATTTAATCCTATTTGGTGTTACCTTTTAACAGGACCTGGACTAACACATATATATATACTTTTTTTTT
>NW_012146078.1:7441135-7441808 GCF_000956105.1 Propithecus coquereli | reverse complement strand
TGTATGCAATATATTGTCTTTCTAAAATCTGAAGTATTCAGAAATGCAAAACAATTGACCCAAAGCGTTTCAGAGAAGGGTCCATAAAGCTGAAAATGCAAATTGCCTGTACAATGTCAACACAGAATGAGCTCTTAATAAATATCAGTTACTGTTAAAATTATCATTTTCTAACTCTACAAACCCCCTGTTTATATTCGATCTGCTATTCAATCTTACCTGACCCAACATGTTGCTCATGATCAATTTAATATTTTCCTGCATGACAAATTTACCTTGTTTCCAAACTTTTTTTTCTTATAGATGTTACTTCTTTGGATCATATTATTCTTACCCTTTTCTGCAGATCAGCGTCATCCAACTCCTTAGTCTGAAGCTTTCATTGTAGCCACTGTTGACCACTGATTTTCCAAAATTGCAAAACTAAGGAGAGAGTATGGGGCAGATAATATTCAAGAAAAATATGATGAATAAGAGAATAGGACTTAGAATCTAACTCTGGGTGGATGAAATCTAAAGGGGCACAGTAGTCAGAGATGAACACTGAGAAGGATGAAGAGGGAACAGAAATATTAGAATCAGAGAAGTTAAGAGAAGAAAAAGATTTGGGAAGAAGTAGTGGTCAAATGTGTCAAGTGTCAAAAAATTACAATCAGACGAGGAAAAAAAGACC
>NW_012146078.1:7436991-7438186 GCF_000956105.1 Propithecus coquereli | reverse complement strand
TCTTTACTACAAATCTTCTTTCAAATGGTCCCTTTCTGTAAAATACTAATAGCAGTACTAGGAAAAAAAATAATAATTAAGTGCTTACTCTTACAAGAGCATATAAAGTAATACTGCAACAATTGTATGTAACCAAATGTTTTTCATTGGCCAGGTTGTAAATGTGAATAAGCCTTTTTAAGAGACTTCCTTTTGTTCAGCCATTCCCTTGGAAAACAACTCCTGGGCAATCTACGGAGGAACTGGGACCATTAAGAACCATTGATTGGTTTAACTTTGTATATAGTCAACAAGGAGGTTGATTGACTTCTAAGACACGTAGGTTAATGATTGTCTGTGAAACAGGTGATACCTAATGTCACAACATCAACCTGCAAATTGACATTGAGAAAGTTTGGATTCTTGAGTTCATTGTCAAATAAATTATTACTTATAGTGTCTAAGTAGATCATAGTTCTATTTATGATAACTCTCCTAATTATCCTTATATATTTGTTTAGAAAGTCCCCAACAAGAGCCATGAAGAATCCTATCACAACAAAAGTTAAATGTACCCTTCTTGTTAAGCCCATTTGTATTGAATTACTACAAGATATGGGGAGTGAAAATTTGTTATAAGCCCAAATTCAATATTCATTCAAAACAACTTAGCCTTTGCTGTCTGGAGCTTCTTTATAGAGCAAGGTGGAATGGGTAGGGACTATCCTCAGTTCCTTGAAATTAAATACACTTATTGAGCTTCCATGTGTTAATACGGGGTTGTTGTAGCAAGTGGAAGAAATATACATCTTCCTGTGGCAATTGAATAACTGTAGTAATTTTATGCCGCTAAGCAGACTCAGATACAGAAATGGCAGTACAAACGTGTCAATGGTAGTCTAAACGCATCAGCAGACAAAAGTACTGACAGTTTGATTGTTGAAGGAATATTTTCACACCTTTGCAAATGAAAAAATGATAGTGAGATTAAAATTGAAAAAAAAAAATTCTGGCCCAGTGTCTTGTGTGATAGCAATAAAACATGTTAATTTCTTGACAAGCTGAAAATGTAGGATAGAAACCCTTTTACTTGCAGTTGAAACTGGACCTGTTTCAAAACTGGAGAAGGAATTCAAATTTATAAATACTTTCAGAAATGTCTGCTTGCTCAGGGCTATTTCAAGATATTTTTTTCAAGGTAATGAAAAGGGCAAAG
>NW_012146078.1:7434420-7436936 GCF_000956105.1 Propithecus coquereli | reverse complement strand
AGAAAAATCAGTGGTTGGTATCCATCTCATTTGCTATATCGACTACTAGCCCCGTAGCAAGCAAAGAGGTCTTTGAAAGAACTGTATTGTCAGCACTGTTCTAGATGAAAACCACATACAATTTTATCACCTCATTATTAGTAGTAATGACCAGAACCATCATGAATGGAACATCCAAGTTTTATAGAGAAATATTTAGAAATATGTTTTTTAATGATCTGCATAATGTAAAAATCAAGTTTGATTTCATCTTTCTTTTGCTCCTAGAAGCAACATTAAGCCTCAAGAACTAAGCTGTCTTCTTTCTCTAGAAAAGAAATTAATTTTCTGAACATGTCTAGTAAGTCAGAAACCAAACAGTTGTTAGTTGTGGAAAAAGAAATCATTATACGAGAGCATTATAAGCAATTGAGTATCTAAATGTAATAAATTTGAATTTGACGCAATTCACATGATTGTATGAGCATCTAATTGTGACAATAGAAGTTCATCAGACCTAGGTTGAACTATCAATGCATCTGAATTGAAAGAAGATTAACTAGAAATGATTTAATTGTTATCTTCCACTGATAAGACCTCTATTGAATTAAATGGGATATAAAGAAATATAGCTATTAAAATACAGAAAAGCAAAATTAACTACAAAGAGTTTCATAGTCTGAGTGTAAACTGAATAGCAATATAGTGAACTATAAAAGGTCAAATGACACATGAGTTCAATCACTTGCTAAAACACCATATCTTAAGTCCTGATTGAGGATTAAAACATAACCAACTCCTTCCTTCTCTTTCAAGAAATTCAAAATTAACACTCATTAAAGCATGTTTTGGCAATCATGTTGTCCACACTGCCAGGCTCTCTAAAATTATTTTAGGCTGTTTCAGTATGCATAGGCTGTTTTGATTGACCTGACCAGTCAAAGCAGTCCATTAATTTTTCTCAAAGCACATCCTTGACTACAGTTTACTTAGACTCCTGCTGCTTCTACTATTTAGATTCAAGTACAAAGAAGAAACATGTAGGTAGAAGAAACAATTATAGTCTTCTGTGGTATATATCATTTAATGAGTCACACAGATCATTCCATTGATTTAATAAGAAATGAAAAGAGAATCCTAGAAACCTGATTATCTTTAGCACCAGGATAGCATATCATACCCTCTTCCTATCAACAAATTGAGTTCACCACACCCAATACCTGACTGTGGTAAACTTACAGTTCAATGTTTTCTTAATAGTAATCTAGATTATTTAACATCTCAATTGAAGGATGAACTAGAAAACATCTAGATACCTTTCAGGGACTGCTATATTTCTTTGACTATCTTCCCTCTCTCCCCCAAATCATCTATGGGGACTAATTGTGAGATGATACCAAGACATTAGTTATAAGCATTGTGCTTATGGTGTTAATATCCCTTTAAGTTATCAAGGTATATGCACTCTCTTGGGGAAAAAAATAATGTCCTTTAGAATAAAATTTTTGTAGTGTTGAAACAGTCCGTGTAAAATCCCCTAAATCTGTATTGCTACAGATTTTCACAATACAGATAGAATTTAAAAATGTATAAAATAAGAAAATTAAATTTTAAGATCTAATTTACATAAAGTGCAAACAAAGGTTAAACATTTAGTTTCACTCTTTACTCTGTGAAAATTACATATGAATGAAGCTTGAAAACTCAAGAGCACAAAAAAGTAAAAGTGAAAATAGTCTAACTCGAGTGGGCCTTTAAGTGTATACATTAAGCAGTAACTTACATAATAAGATTGAAGGATCTAGAAAATATACTCTGATCAAAATTTCCTTGTCCCTGCTAGAACAGGTGCTCTTACATATTTATTCTTCTGAGTTGCTCCACTAGGCACTTTTTCTTAATTAGAATAGAAATTTATAGCCCCAAACTCAAGCTAGCTCTCACAATTTGACATTTCCACACATCCTTGACTACAGTTTTCTTAGACTCCTGCTGCTTCTAATATTGGGAGTAGAAATGGGAGTCAGAACTGGTTGCTCGGTGTGAACATGTTAAGAGTCAGAAGATAATAACCAAAATATACAAGAGAACACCAGAAACTACTTCTCAATTTGCATTATGACTATATCCTCAATCTCACTCAGACAGACATTATGGTTATTTTTATGCCTTACAGTTTAAATTAAAATAATAGAAACACGTTAACATGCTTATGCTTTGCATAATATGTACATTTAAAAGCATGGATCTTCTTTAGCTCCACCTCCTTTCCCTGTCCTGAAACATGTAGAAGAAACTTTGTCAAAACATAAAGTGAAATTGCCCTCTTACTTTAATTTAGAATTTACTTAAAGAATATGTCTTTGGTATTTCTTTACTACAAATCTTCTTACAAATGGTCCCTTTCTGTAAAATACTAACAGCAGTACTAGGAAAAAAAAAAATAATTAAGTGCTTACTCTTACAAGAGCATATAAAGTAATACTGCAACAATTGTATGTAACCAAATGTTTTTCATTGGCCAGGTTGTAAATGTG
>NW_012146078.1:7432163-7434370 GCF_000956105.1 Propithecus coquereli | reverse complement strand
AAGTTCACAGAAGCCAATTATTCTATTTAAATATGATTTTATAAATCATGGTTATTAAATCAGTCAAATCCATATGATACTTATTTTGTTTGAGAAAGTGTTCTAAATGCTTTAAAAATAACAGATTTCCCCTTTCCAATTATCCTCATAGGTAGACATAATTTTCATCATCCCTTCTTTCCAGATGGAATAAGATGGAATAATTTAGCTACAGAGAGGTTTAATTGCTTGTCTATGTCACACAGATGGTAAGAAATAGATATGAGATTTGAACCTAGGTAGTCTAGCTTTAAATTTCAAGCATTTAACCTCCCTGGTATACTGATAATTTATGTACTTTGGAATCCAGAATACCTTACCTGCATACTTTAATATTACATGCTTGATCATTTTCTGTATATCTCTATTTTTCATTGTTCAATTTATCCAGCTGTATAACTTCCTACTAAAAAGCAGTTTATTGAAAATTATTTATTTTTATTTTCTGGTTCATGAGAAAGGAAACAAGGCAAGACCAACAGGAGTTGTAAAAAGATCGTCTCTTTTCCCACAAATCTTAAGAGTATTTTGTTTCTCTCTCCTCAAAGAACAAAAGCATATATTCTACTGCGATCAAGCTTAACAAACAAGCACGCAATGCACTCCAAAGGAACCTGGCCGAGCAGAGGTATAATAGTCTTCTACTTGGTGTAAGTAGCACTAAATGTGCCCTCAAATCAACTCAGTTACGCATGGTGTAGCTCACAGATGGAGGTTATTAACCATGTGTGCCATCTGGTAACTTCCTATTTTAGCTAATCATTCTCGTTAAGTAGGTGCTAAGTTTTTACAATTATTATTTTCATCCTAATCTAAATTTGGATGAACTGGGGCAGAGTACCAATTGTCCATTCCTAATTACAGTTCTGTGGCCTGGGTGTGAAACTCAAAGAACAAAAATCAGGCATTCGAGAGAGGATTGAGTAAAGTGGGGCAATGAGAGGTTAAGAGCTCTGAATGTTCAACTCCCAAAACAACTCCAACATTAAGTCATATGTGTAAAAGAGAAAGAATGTTGTATATCTCATCAATGACTGTGGAACAGTAAATGGAAGTCTACAGATTTTAGCTGCTCAGGAATTTTCAAAGTCTACATAAGTATATGATAATTGCGCTTTGTTTTACATAAGTGCATATGGGAAGTTGTCTTTGTTTTTTGACAAATTAAACCTCTTAATTAACTTTAGACTAATTATAAGGAATGACATATTGGAAGAGATATATTTTGTGGTTCTATAATAGTCAGGAAAAATCACATACTGAACTATCTAGCTGTTGTTCACACTATTTGGATAATTCACAGTCAGGGTCCTTTTATTTTTTCCCTTGCAATGAATAATAACTACTTATATGAGCAAATAGGACCCATTTTATAAGACATACATTATTGTGATTTCTAAAATCAAGTTATTAATTGTATCATTTAAACTTGTTTGTTCTTGTACATTAAGTCACTGAAAAATAAGATTCTGCACAATAAACAGATATTAGCTGTAGTTCACAAGTTTGTAAAAGCTAGCATTTGTGTCTTTTTATATATAACAGGGTAGGTTATCTGGAACCAGTGATATAATAAAAACAATTGTTTGTCTTATGCCTGATTTATATTCTCTTTTATTTCTAATGAATCAAGTTTGAGTTATTCAAAATAGCTTCACAAAGGATGAGATTGGCTTCGTTCTGTACCCTCTTTGTTTCAATGTTGTCTAAATACACACAAGATAATAAATGCATGATTTGACTAAGGAATTGAATACTAATTATTGAAATATGCAGACATTTACTATAGTCATTATATTTCATATGCTTTTTATCATGTATGTATTAGATATAGAGTAAGTTACCTGCTGTAACAAATATCCCTAAAATCTCATTTGCATAACACAGTAAACATCAATTTATTGTCTATATTCATCCAATCAGGTTTTGGCAGGCAGCCTTTTATATTCAGGCAACCGGCTCCAAGGGGTTCACCATCTAAGAACTTTGGAGTCTTTCACGGTATTCTTTGCTTTCAGCTAACTGATGAGCAATGGAAGACGAAATGGAGATCACTTCCCCCCACATCCCATCTAATAAAATCTGTCACATGGCTCTACATAGGTGCAAAGGTAGGAAACATGGTATCCCTGTTTTTCCAGAAGTAAAATGTAATGATTTGGTGAAGG
>NW_012146078.1:7411495-7412628 GCF_000956105.1 Propithecus coquereli | reverse complement strand
TTAGGATTGTAGCAATGCACAAGATGGATTAGAATCATGAGCAATATTGGAACTAGAAGAGCATCCCAATATATAATATTATAATTGGAAAAGCAAAAATATGAAATACAAATATAGCAGTGAAAATTGAAAAGAAGGACTGATACATGACAACTGTGTGAGTACATTCCTCAGGTTTTCAGTTGACATTTGACTAGTAGTTCAAGTATGTACACTTAAAAAACTAAGTATGTTTTTGTTTTAAAATAAATAATTTGATTTATTTCAATATCTAATCTAAACCTCTACATCAGAGATGATCATCCTGGGCATATATTAGGCAGGATGCCAGTAGTTTTTCCTGATTTGTGACAACCACAAATTACAGAAATTGTCAAATGTCCCTTGGACACAAAATTCTCCCCAGTTAAGAATCTTCTTTATACAGTAAGAATTTTCCTTTTTTAAAAAATTTCAATACCTGTTTTATACATAATCCCTGTCTACACTCTCAAGTGTCTGGTGGTTTATAACAACAAATACTTACTTTTTCACTCAGAGATCTGTGTGTCAGATGGTATTTGGCTGACTTGGCTGGGCTTGGCTGGATCTAGCCAGTGTACCTGTGGACTACAGCTTAAGTTCAAGCCTATTCCATGCGTCTCATGTTGAATCCTAGGTTAGAGGGGTAGTTGCCAGTTGGAGTAGTGTTCTTCTCATGGTGATATCAAAGCCCAACAAGGCAGCCCAAACACATATGCATAATTCAAACCTCCACTTATACTGAGTGCTCTAACATCTAGATGACAGAAGTCAAATCATGTAGCTAAGGGCAAAGTAATGGCAAGGAATTCATGCTGCCTACCATGTGCCCACAGTAGGGTGTGGAATGAAGAATTGAAACAAACAATTCAATCTACCATATCCACTACACAGTCAAATGATATGTAGAGCTTGGTTTGTAGATTTAGGCCAATTAATTTACTTACTTCTGTATTGTTGCATCTTTATATAATTGCTTATATAACTATATCTCATACTAAATTAAGATATTTTTGATGCCTAGCCTAATACACAGTGTTAAAAGAATAAATGGATGAGTGAAATAATGATCACTGTTATTTAAAAATTTATATTTTAACTGTAAATATGAC
>NW_012146078.1:7405846-7407605 GCF_000956105.1 Propithecus coquereli | reverse complement strand
GAGATAAAGATTTTCTAGGACAAATAAAAGCTGGGAAAGTTCATCACCACTAGCTGTTCTAAATGTTTATTACCAAAACAAACGAAAAAATGAAATTGAAATCTTGAATAATCATAGAACTATTAGAGAAATTAAATCAGTAATTATAAATTATCCCACAAGAAAATTTCTTGTCCATTTGTTTTATAGGAGGATTCTATAAAGGTTTCAAGAAAAAACATCATTTGAATCTCATGAAAATATTTCTATAGATGTCACAATGGTATAATATTAGAAAACGTACTGATCCATATCATCACAGGAATCAATTAAAGAAATAAATCATTTGATAATCCTGAAAGATATAATAAAAGTATTTGATATTTGGTTATATCCATTCAACTTAATGCAATTCTGTTTTTTTCAAGACCTTGAAAAATTTATTCTACAATTTATGCAAAAGTGTAAAAGTTCAAAAATAATCACTTCTGAAGAAGAAGAAGTTAAATATATGTTTGAGGATAAGGTAGAGGTGTGCTCTACATGACTTCAAGACTGAAATGCAATGGTATTGTAATTAAAACAGTGATTTGGTGTAAGAATAATTAAATTTATTCATAAAGCGAGTAGATAATTCAGATACAAATCCATGTATATAGGTAAATCTAAAATATGAACTAAGTGGCATTACAATTCACTGGAAACAAAGAGCCAATTCAATAAACAGAATTGAGATATTTTATTACTGACATAAATATAGTAGATTAAATAGCACAATAGCTGTTCTCATTACTTCCGTATACCTCAGTATGTAGAAAGCGAAATACTATAATTCATAAACTTTCTTGCAGCTTCTAGTGTAGTTCAATTTTTGTCAATGGTTGGATTGACGTGAGATTTAAATTCAAAACCAAGTGAGACTGGGCACTGTGGCTCATACCTATAATCTTAGCACTCTGGGAGGCTGAGGTGGGTGGATCATTTGAGCTCAGGAGTTCGAGACCAGCCTGAGCAAGAGAGAGCCCTGTCTCTACTAAAAAAATAGAAAGAAATTAGCTGGACAACTAAAAATATATAGAAAAAATTAGCCGAGCATGGTGGGACATGCCTGTAGTCCCAGCTACTTGGGAGGCTGAGGCAGAAGGATGGCTTGAGCCCAGGAGTTTGAGGTTGCTGTGAACTAGGCTGACACCATGGCAGTCTAGGCTGGCCAACAGAGTAAGACTCTATCTCAAAAAAAAGAACAAGCGAAGCACAGAAAAAATATTTGCATTTAAGGTGTTCAGTATGATGGTGGACTGAAGAGTTCACGAGGGAGCATCTTACTCCTAGAGTGCAGCTAATATGTAATATTCTGGAGTCAAGAGTTGGCAGAGAAGCTTCCTATTCTGTCACTTCCTATCTGTAGTAGAGGTAGCAATTTCCTTACTTAGCCACTGATGCATTGGTTTTTTGAGAATCATTCTTCCAAACTCAACCTAAGAGCTTTTTCTTACAATCCTCTCTAGATTTTTGAGAGCACATAATTCACTGTATTACATCTCTTTCTTATTAATATATTAATAGTATGTTATAGACAAAGAAATCTTATTTACATAATTTTATAAACATAATCATATGCCACTGGATTCTTACTTCATGATATACTATTTCATAGAAGCTAGAACTTAAAAGTAAAAGGCAAAACTTTATAAGTACAAGAAAAAAATACAGGATAGGACCTTAATGTCCTCAGGCTGCAAAGAGTTTTATTTTATTTTTTAAAAAGTACTAACTATAA
>NW_012146078.1:7402031-7403946 GCF_000956105.1 Propithecus coquereli | reverse complement strand
TTTTACATGAATAAGGTAAAATAATACCTGAGACAGTATTAAAAGCCACTATTCTATTCTTCTGAACTTCATGTATTAAAGATAATAAGAAACCCTCTTTCAAAGCATCACATTCAGTCAATTGAAAATAAAACTACTCTAACTTTGATTTTAACAAAACCAATTACAAATGTTAGGCATTGAGAACAAGACTGCTGAAGACTGGACTGATAAGAGAAGAAAGGTACAATCCCTCCTGTAGTCTATTTATTTTATCTGAGAGAGTAAGGACCACCTGACTCTTTAAACAACCTATAAACAAATGAGTAGGTTAGTTGTGTTCTTTCTCTCTCATTCTCTCTTTACTTCAAATAAATTATCTCTTCATGCTTCAAGATTGATAAACTTGGCAAGTCATATCCTGATTCTTATTGGGTTTCTGCCTTAAAGAATCACTAAAGATAGCCTAATCACCAAGAGAAAAGTGGTTTCTTTTGACCAATAATTACCTAAACCTTTGATGAAGTTTTCCCAGCAGCTATTCCTCTAACTCCCATTAAAAAACTGTCTGCCTCTTCCCAAACAATTTCTTTTTATTCTGAAGTACATGCCTATGTCTAGGAACTTACAACATTCTCATTCCAGTAGGCATTTGTTTCTGCAAAGTGGGAGGAAACAGCAGTCTTATCTTAGCCTCTAAAACTATACATTTAATGTAAATATAATAGAATCTTTTCTGGGTGCACAAATTAACATTCATTACCAGATTTCAAATAAGGAAGTTTTAATAGCTTGGAATTGGAAAATAAATGCTGTCGTAGGTTCGGTTCCCCAGAAACAGAACCACAGACGCTACTCACGTGTTCTTCAGGATAATCCTGAAAGTGAGGAAAGGAAGATAGGAATAGGGAAGGAGCTAACATGTGATCTAGCCTTGGGCAGATCCTAGGGAAAGGATAAGGGCCTCCCGATCACAAAATTCACCCCAGAGCGGGCCTCCCTTCAGGCAAGAAACCAGCCTTTTATACGCCATGAATAATCATTGTCTACACCTGGGTTTGAAAAGGATAACTTGTCAGGTGGTTTCATCAAGGCTTCTGTCATCAATCAAACTGCACCACTTGCGCTAAGTAAGGGCTGGCTTTATGACCATGTGACCTGTGCGATTGCACAGGGCCTGCACTCAGAAGCGCTCCATGCTTGGTTCAGAGCTCTCCTGTCCCTGCCTGGAAATCCTTTATAGTATTGTCTTTGAACTTGTTAACTCCAATGAAACAATGGAGTATGTGTGTGAACACGGGAGTTACACGTAATATGTGTGTATGTCATTTCTTGCTGCCCTAATATAGTCCAGACAGTACCTCATGAGTACAGAACTTCAGTGGACCCATGACATGTGGGTTCAGTGAGAGTCAAAATGAGTCCAAGATAAGTGTGTTATATATACCACTGAGTAAGTGGTGGGGGTGGCAGGGAGGCGGTTGCTGATAGCCCCGGGGCACTACACCTTCCATTCCAAACAAAACTTGCTCAAAGAATGAGGGTAACTATGTACTTAGAAACATGAGTGACTAAGAAAACCCTTATGTATCCTTTTTAACTCCATGCTTTTTAACTTCATGCTTCATGACTTCATATTTCAATATTTCCCTGTGATTAGCCAACTATTACTCTGAAAATGTTGAAAGAAGAAAAAGGAAAGAGCCATCAGTAGTTCTTTTACTCTAAGTTCTTTCTTACTCAGAAGTAAGATAGAGTGTCGGTAGAATGTGTGCAAATCAAGAAGTAGAATAAATAGTTGAGGAAGTTTTCTGTAGCATTTCCACTTTTCTGGTAAAAATGAGATATGTACAAATTATGTATGATGTATTATGTATGTATGATGTACAAATTATGAAATTTGAATTGAATAACTTTGATTCTGCATATGAATTAA
>NW_012146078.1:7401066-7401981 GCF_000956105.1 Propithecus coquereli | reverse complement strand
AAATAAAATCACAGTGAGATACCATTTTATACACAATATATGGTCCAAATTTACAAAATCTGATAGTATTAGTTGTTGGCAAGTGTGGGGAGTTAGCTACCCTCCCAGCAAAAAATCAGGTCCCTTAGGTAGGGGTCATCGCAAAGGATAAAAAAATAATAGAAAATGGAAAATAATAGAAATAAAAGCATACACAGAGACGAAGGTACAGTTTTATAGATTCATCAAGATAAAAGGCAAAGCGGGATACTCAGGGGTCCTTATGATATCCCCGTAAATCATAAGGCCAAGAGTGAAGTTTTACATGAGTATTTATAGGTACAGTGATTGGTTGCCAGGGGTTATAGATTTACATAAAAACAGATAGTTCGTTTTGGGTTAAAAGTCTTTCAAACGGCTTCTATAGCTCCCTTAACTAACTCTGGTTACAAAGTCTTTCAAGGACAAACTTTAAAGTTCTAAGATAAAGCTGTCACTTAACAGAAGGGTTAATCAGAAATATAGTGGCTCCATATTTCTTTATCTAGTTATCGCAAATAGAGACAGGTCATCAGAAGTCAAGCAGGAACTGTCCCCTGGGCTAATTGTTTTTAGCCAGAGGTATCTGTCTCTTGGGCGGGCACTCTTTGATCAACTCTCATCCCGTGACTCCATGCAGACCTTGCTTTGTCCTTCAAAGCAGGTGAGAATCACCGGGTTAAGACTGCAGCATCACCTTGGAAAGCAGCTGCTACTGACCTTTGAGATGCCCTCCTGAGGTGGAGCAGCTTTTATATGCAAACTAACGTGTTCACATATTCTTTCGGGACAGAGCCCTGCAAAACTCCTGAGACCATTTCTGTCTCTAATATAGTACTATTAATTTATGGAGCGACAGGCAAGGGTATAAAACAAGAGAAACACTTAAATACTACT
>NW_012146078.1:7385009-7388326 GCF_000956105.1 Propithecus coquereli | reverse complement strand
TTTCACCAACTAGTATTATCAACCTAAAACTTAGAGGTTGAAAAAATATAGTTACCTACCTTCCAACAGCTTTCCTTAAGTGAATAAAGTCTGTCCCTAATTTGGGATTTTATCTCATCTAATATTTATCCTAGGGTCTATTTAAATTTTCATTTTCTGTCTTATACTTTGGGTCAATTCTTTATTCTTTTTGTTTTCCTGAATATCAGTGGCAGGTTTCCCATTGGCCACTATCCTTACCATTGCTCCCTACTCCTCATCTATAGGTTATTCTTAGAAATATAATCTAATGTAATTACTTCCTCCAACTCTAAAGTAAATCATAAACCCTTTTTAACCAAGAGGCACACACAAGCAGTAGAATAAATAAAACAGGTATTCTTCTTATCTTGCCCTTTATAAATTGCTATTCCTCTGGGAAGTAGGTTACTGTATGGCTAAATTATCTTCATTGCAGGAGTACAATGTGCATATATTGTGGCAACACATGCCAGGTTTTTAGGAACCAGGTGACCTGCTAAGATTTACATATTAAATTTAAACTGAGAGATAATCTTCATAAAGGAAACCTCTTTTTAAATGAGAAATGATAATAATAATGACGTCAAGGGAAAGTAAGATAACTGATTTGCTTTCATTTGGGTTTAATTTTGGCTCACTTGCTGGAACAAATGTTTTCTTCAAAATACTTCTTTGTATTGAATTTCATTTAAGTCATTTATAATCTTAGCATAGTTGAATACAATAAAAAATAAATACAGTGTTATTTATGCTATTACACAGTGCAGTTAAAAATTACAATTAAATTATATAATCAACTAGGTATTCATTTTTATGTTAAAAATATGAAATACAAAGCTGCCTAAAACATATTGATCTCTTCATGTATTTTTCATTGTTGATTCTCTCTCTCTTTAATTGTGCATTTAATGCTGTATCATAGCTATGAAACTAGCCATTAGGAAATAAACTATGCAGAGTAAATGTCTTTTGTGCCCAAGTATCTGGGATATTTTTATGAGCATTTATCAAAAACATACCTGCACATATTAAGTGAAATAAAATCCTCAAGAGGACACGATATCTTCAAGAATGTAAAAAGCTATATTGGCACAAACAGGCAAAATGAAAAGGAGATTATTTTCTCATAATCTCTGTTATGTTGCTAAATGAAAAAATCTAAACTTGTATAAGATGTCCAAAACAAATTCTTCCTATGGAAAAATCAAATGAAAACATGCCCAAACTATTAAGAACTTATAAATAGACAATTAGTGCAGATCAGCCATGTGATTTTAATGATTACTCTTTCAAAGGCAAGTACGTAGTTTATTCAAAGAAATATAACACATGTGACTCAATCCTACTAGACAATGCCCTCCCAAAACTCTGAGAATCACTAAAAATCTAAGGAAACTGTATTTCACATTTCCTACCATTAGGTAGATAGTGAGGGATTCCAGGTCTCCTAGGGATGAATATGGGTGCTGTTGCCCCCATATTGGTCCTACCCAATACTAAATCTCCATACCTGGGGGAGGAAGGAATACTCTATAAATCTGTCGATCACAACTTGGCACGCCAGCTACAAAGAATGCAGAGAACTGTAGCCCATGGGCCAAGCCACATGGTTACCATAAAGTCCAGAAAGTGACCTAGAACCCACATGTGTAGTTAAAGCTCAGGTCATGCAGCTCCCCAACTGTCCAATCAAAGTGGTGCCATGGTGACCTCTGAATCACGAGGGAGGTCCCTATCTAGGCATTATAAAATAAGATTCAGACCATAGTCAAGCTCTCTCTCTCTTGCCCTTCCTTTTGCTTGCCCTGCGCAACAATGGGTCCAGTCATCAACTGTGGCATATGTACCATGCTCTGTAAACCTATATCTTGCTCTTGCCCTATAATCCTATCTTTCTCTCTTTAGTAAACCTCATTTTCATGCTTGCCTAACTTTTGTGTGTCTGGTCATTCTTCGGCCATAAGCGTGCCAAGAACCTGTGGTTTCAGAATAAAACCTAACACTACTTTGCTCTATGAGGATCTTCTTTTTCCAAACTTCAACTATTAGATATGTTATCCACTGCTCTGTGGAGGAGAGGATAAGTGTGGAATAAAAACCAGTAGGTGAAAGATACAAAATAAGTATAATGAAGGTGACAGGACTTACCTAAAAATGATAAAGGCCATATATAACAAAACCCATAGCCAACATCATACTGAATGGGGAAAAATTGAAAGCATTCCTATTTAGAACTGAAACCAGACAAGATTGCCCTCAATCACCACTTCTATTCAACACAGTGCTGGAAGTCCTAGTCAGAGCAATCAGACAAGAGAAGGACATCAAGGGCATCCAAATGGGAGAAGAAAGGTCAAAATATCACTCTTTGCTGACAATATGATCTTATATCTAGAAAACCTCAAAGATTCTGCCATGAGACTACTGGCATTGATAAACAAATTCAGCAAACTCTCAGGTAACAAAATCAATGTACATAAATCAGTAGCATTCCTATAAGCCAACAACAGTCAAACTGAGAACCAAATCAAAGACTCAATATCCTTCAAAATAACAACAAAGCAAGTAAAATACGTAGGAATATATTTAACTAAGGAGGTGAAAGACCCCTACAGGGAGAACTACAAAACACTGAGGAAGGATATAATAGAGGAAATAAACAGGTGGAAAACCATACCATGCTTATAGGTTGGCAGAATCAACATTTTTAAAATGTCCACATTACCCAAAGTGATCTACAGATTCAATGCAATCCCTATTCAAATGCCAACATCATTTTTCACAGATCTAGAAAAAATAATTCTACACTTCACCATCTAGCAAAAGCAATCTTAAGCAAAAAGAACAAATTGGGAGGCATCAATTTACCTGACTTCAAACTGTACTACAAGGCTATAGTAACTAAAACAGCATGCTACTGGCACAAGAACAGAGACGTAGAACAAGGGAACAGAACCAAGAATCCAGATATAAAACCATCCTCATAAAGCCATCTAATCTTTGACAAAGCAGACAAAAACATACACTGGGGAAAAGAATCTTTATTCAATAAATGGTGCAGGGAAAATTGGATAGCCACATGTAGAAGACTGAAACAGGATCTGAATCTCTCACCTCTCACAAAAATCAACTCATGGTGGATAAAAGACTTAAACCTAAGTCATGAAACTATAAGAATTACAGAAGAAAATTTTGGAAAAACTCTTATAGATATTGGCCTAGGCAAAGAATTTATGAAGAAGATCCCATAGGCAATTACAGAAACAACAAAAATAAATACATGGGACCTGATCAAA
>NW_012146078.1:7382592-7384955 GCF_000956105.1 Propithecus coquereli | reverse complement strand
ATAAACATGTTCTATGCAATGTTTAGGATATATTAAAAAATTAAGCAAAATTTATATGAAATTCAGATTTAGCTAGATGTCCTGTATTTTATCTGGGAACACTTCTCTAGGGAAAACCTAATTTGTTAGTCATTGTTCTAGATCCCTGCCAGTCATATCACCCTGGCTGACATTCAGATATTGATGGTCATTAGGATAATTATACCCGTCTTGCTGCTGACTGTTAAGTGTTGCCACCTGGCTTCCCTTTTTTGGGAATTGATGATCACAGTTATGGGCCAGAATTTCCTACCATAAGTTCCAGCCTATAGACTTTCTCACTATTCACCGCTGTCCCCCGTAACGTGTACATCCTTACTGACTTGGCAAATGAAAAGTCCCCCTAAGAACCACATCCAGCTGGGGGTCAGGGGGGAAGTGAGGTGTCTTCTGGTCTGACCCAATTGATTCACCCTAACAAATTACTTCTTTGATCTGTTTTACCACTCCTCCAGAGTTTCCAGGGCAAGTTCTGCTGTTTCTACTCTTACAATGCTGACTATTGTCCTCACTACAGCCAAGTCTCATCACAACAGTAAATTGGAACTAGTCCCTCTGCGATGCTGGCCAGAGTGTTAAATTGTTTGATGAGAAAATGTCCTCATATCACAAACATTACCAATACAGTGTTATATTCTACTTAATCTAACACCATCAGCAAGTTCTCCTAGGCACACTCTCCTAGTCCTTGCCAGTAAAACGTAGCCAAATTCCTCAGTTTATAATTCCTCAGCCTATAAATACCTCTCTCCTTTCCTTTTCTTAATAGTCCCAGCTCTTCACCAGTTGGGTCATGCTGAAATTTGTTCCTCATTATGTTTTTGGTTTCCTGTACAGGAAATGGGAACAGACCCTGGCTAGAAAAGGATTAAGGCAACTACCTGATTTGAGGTCTCTGCAAGAACTACAAACAAAGGAAACAGAAGATGGAAAGGGAGTTGCTCCCTCTAAAATGGGGGAGTGGGACCATCTGGAGTCCCAGGGGACCAAGGGAAACTGAGTGCTCAATGTTCTCCAGTGGATATATCCCGATTTCCTAATTTTTTAATCTCAGAGTTCTACTTCTTCCCTAAAAGGCATGGAAGACTTGTGGGCTCAGCATACAACTTGTTCTGGAGTTTTGATGCTTTTATGTGTAGTTTCTGAGCCTACTCTTCAGTATGATCAGCCCTCCAGCTAAAATGAATATTTATTTAAACATTGTCGTTGAGGCCCTCTGATTTTCACGCTTTGTATTAATTAGTTAATAATTATCCTGAACTCATCATCTTTTCTCTTGAAAGTATTATTGGCACTCAGCAACAGCCACCCAGTTTCACCGTCCTTATAATTAATATATTCCCAGTTCTCTTTGGACGCCAGAGTTATTGAATGTCGCGTGAACCACTGCATCTCTTTTCACCTCTACTTTCCTAACTTATCACGGGGAAAGTTTTAGTGACAAACTTCTAAAGAATGCTAAGGACTATTAATATTCCAACTACCTTCAATGATGGAGTGCTCATTGTCAGGTAGCCAGGTGATACACCTCTAGAATCAAATCCTTAGTTTTCTACCCTCAACCACTTCTGGTATCAACTCTCAAAGGTCAGGCACTGCAGAAGCAAAACCAGAGTCAGGGATTCAGGTGTACAATATTAACTGAGGGAGTTCTCATCAGGAAAACCTGTGACTCAGGGGAGCTAAACAGGGAAGAGGAAGGAGCTGGAAAAGAGCATAGTCTCGTGTAAATTCTAGCCTTGATCTGATTCGTGAAAATGCTTTGGAGCATAAATGACATGGCAGAGTCATTTCTATTAGCAAGACAAATAGAAAACATTGTCTCCATGTCATTAAGTCACTAAGTACAGAGGGATGGAGAAATGTAACATTCATTCCAGGTATAAGCTGTTAACATAATTTCTCACTGCTGAGAAATGGGTGTACCAGTGAGTAAACTGGATATGGACATGACAACAGCAGCACCTACTATAATTGCTTCATATACTGAATTAGAATTACATTTATATTTTCATTTACATTTTGAAAGATCACCATGATGCATTAAAATTTGCTTACTATGCCTACATTTGCATAATGCTTTTTCTCTATATAAATTATTTTTTTAATCTAAGTGCCAACTCTGCTTATCCTACCCTCTCAATTGGCCCAAACTTCTTTTCACCAACTAGTATTATCAACCTAAAACTTAGAGGTTGAAAAAATATAGTTACCTACCTTCCAACAGCTTTCCTTAAGTGAATAAAGTCTGTCCCTAATTTGGGATTTTATCTCATCTAATATTTATCCTAGGGTCTATTTAAATTTTCATTTTCTGTCTTATA
>NW_012146078.1:7371314-7372467 GCF_000956105.1 Propithecus coquereli | reverse complement strand
TCATAGACTAGTTAAAAAGAAGTTACAATGGAACAGGAGCAGCATGGATTTAAAAAAAATAATAAGCCTGTATGTGCATAACCACCATTCATTTTCAGCACTATGGAACCACAAGGCAGATAAGTCAGTATGCATTTACCATCCAGTCTGGATTACCGGTTGAATGCAGTCAGCACATGTGCAGTTGACTGGCAATGCAGGAATGACTCAGTTTTGGTAGGTCCTTATGCATATACAATGATGTTGACTTTATTTTTTAAGAAAATGAGCAGGCAAACATGTTTCCAGGACTTTTCTGAGCAATTGAGGGGCTCATGCTAGTAAGGCTCCCTGAAAGTTAAGTAAGCTTCATTAACTTTGTGGTAAATCCACCTCTGAGCCAGACTGATACACATTGCTTCTCACAGACTGTGTCCAATTCCCACCTCAACATTACACTCTCATAGAGAATCTAGGACACACATTAGTATTTTCTTCCCTCCATGTGTACAAAAGGGAGCAATGGAAACTGACAACAGTGAATGTGGTAAGAAGGAAACTACACCTGTCCAAGAAAGAGCCAACTAGAGACCTCTCCCTCCAACCCTAAGTCAGGGTAGTTTGTGAAGTGTCTTCTATGCCCATGGAAGAACTAGGCAACAGAATCAGAGAAAGAAGGAGAAAGTGAACCACTAAATTGCATTTGCCAATATTAATGATATTCATTATTTTATCAAATGCAAAAAGACTTTTCTCATTTAAATATTTGTGATTATACTAACAATTTTCTATCTTTTATGTTCTAGGTAGTCAACAAACCAAAAGAATAATTACTTGGTTGAAGTCATAAGAGGAACGGAGAATTACAAAGCTGGGTGGTATCTTAGAGATTGCAAAAACCAATTCTTAATTGTCTAGTTTAGGAAAGTGGAGTTCTAGAGAAGTTTAGTGATTTCACAAAGGTTTTGTAGCCAGAGAGCAGCAAGATTAGTTTTAGAGCTGAAGTCTTAACTCCAAGACAAGTTACTTGTATAAATTCTAATTGAAGATGTCTTTTCTCAGATTCCTGAAATCTCTCCCTTCTCAAGTTTTAATAAAAGAACAATACATGTGAAGAAATTGACTATAGGAAAAGACAGAATGATAAACTGAAAAAAGATCAGACTTAGAGTCT
>NW_012146078.1:7364396-7370459 GCF_000956105.1 Propithecus coquereli | reverse complement strand
TACTTTCTGGCCATTCCTCCACAGTATTATTTTTCTTTTTAAATTTCTTTTAAATACTGTATTATCCAAATTCCTGTCTTAACTTTTTTATTGTCTCACTCCAATTATGCTTCCTAGGCTATCTCAACACAGATACCCTAGTTTCAGGTGCCATCTGTATGTTTTTGATGTTTTCCAAACCTGAATCTCCACCTCAGAACTAATTGGTTATTGAAACATGACTCATATATCATATATGTTGACATTTATTTGTCTCTGCTAATGGCACCTCAACACATCCAAAAGTGAATGCTTCCTCCTCGGCTTGAAATGTGTTCTTCTGCTCTCTATCTTGAAGAATGACACAGATTTCCACCCAATAATCAATGACGGGATGAAACGTCCATATTATCCCTGATTCCTTCTTCTTCCATATTCCCCATACCCACTTGATCACCAATTCCCTGGCTTCTACCTCCAAACACACCTTATTTCCAATCACTTCTCACTATCTATACCGTAGCTACCGATAATTCATACCCCATTATTTCTCACCTGGATAACTGCAACTACATTCTAGCTTCCCTTTGCTTCCTTTTCCCAATGTATCCCTCCTCTAATCCATTTTCCAGGCACCAGACTGAATTATATTGCTAACATGGAAACCTGATAATATTTTTATCCAAAACTAAAATTTATCAATAACTTCCTATGCCTTTATGTGTAATTCTACACTTAATATGGTCTGCAAGTTTCATTAACCGGCTTCTGTCAACATCTCCAGCAATAGTGAATTTTCTCCACTTTCACAAAAGTTAATATTCTCCTTGACTCTAAACTGTTAATTTTCCTGAAATACCCTTCATAAATCCTCCTGGATCATGGCTATTTCCACCTGACTAATTCTAATTCTTCACTCAATTTCAAATCCACTAAAAAGGATGCCTTTTCTGATTTTTGAACTCTTTTCCAAAGTGCTCTCTAGAGAAAACGGTACTTTCCTCACAAAAGCACTCTCACACCATATTTATTTACCTATGTGTCTATATCTATTATTATAATATTGGTAAGGATCATATCTATCTCATTTTCTGTTTCTTGGAACTAATTATAGCAAGTAGAAAGTAATTGATAAAACAATTGTGGAACATAAAAGATATCTATAAGGACAAAATAGTACTATCAAATTACCAACGTTATTAACAAAACAAAATGAACTGACAAAAAGCACAATTTAGTTATTATCACAGACCTACACAGAGATATGTGTCTGATTTAAACCAAAATTTTCAGTTTCTATTGAAATGCATGTAGAACCAATTCAAATTAAATATACTGTTGATCATGAGCTTTTGGAATTGCAGATCAAATAATGACATGAGTATTGGTTCTAATGACCCTCTCAGAATTCCATAGAAATGGTAAAGAAAACAGAAAAGAAAAAGAGGAAATTTTCTATTGATGTTAGAAATAAATTAAAAATATACAGTCTATATTGCAATAAATCACTGCAGGCAGTGCTGTGATACTGACATTCCCACAACATAGAAAAAATGAATATTAGTACACATGTCAAGGCCATAAAAATGTTCACACTTTTTTTACACAGTCATCCCAAATCTAACAAGATATATTAAAAACATAAGAGTTATATACAAAGAGTTACATATAAAGACATTCTGTCTTAGGTTTCCTCAAAGCCAAACTTTAAGTCTTAAAATTCATCGATGATGTATTCAGAGATGATACTCTCAGAAGAAATCATTAAAAGTGCATTCATAGGACAGGAAAGGGAAAATAAGTCAAACAAGGCAAGATTTCAGGTAACATACCAGTTTTGAACTAATCCCACATGTTTTCTCTGGACTAGGATCTACAACATGAATAGAGTTTGGCCCTATTTGTTGCAAGCACCCCATATTGCTTGAGAAAATAATCTGCTAGACCTATTATCCTTCCTGCTTTTAGCCAAATGTCTCCTGTAGCCCATGAGATTTTACAAGAGTGGGCTATTATAAGCAAAGGAAAAGAAGTTTTGAAAGGGGTAATGGGCATACAAAAATGATAAATTATGTCTGATGGATTCTAAATGAAATATAAACAGTTGATTGAACATAAACATTGGCTAAAATATTTTTTAGTCATAGTAAGATGGAAGAAATGTGGTAATGATAACTTAATGGTTATGTAAATCATTCTTAAGATGGATTTCTAGGCAGTCTTAAATCATGTTTCTGTTTTTAATAATATTGAGTGATATGGAATGCTTATTTATTTTTATGAAATGAGAAGAGAAAAATATTTTTAAAATTTTATATACAGTATTATCTCTAAATGTTCACACCATAACATATATTTGGATGTTATATATCCACACATAATCTCTATAAAAGCCTATGTTTTAAAGTACAAAATCTAAAGAAATCTCTAAAATAAGGTAACAAGATAAATTATGACTCGAAATAATATACTATAAACCCCTCTCTATGAGGATATTGGTTCACCCAAGTAAATATAGTAAATGGAAAGCCAGTTAGCAAACACTGAAGCACAGTGTTCTCTGGAGCCAGACTGTCTTGGTTCAAATCTCTGTCTGCACTTAATGAATGTGTGCCCTTGGCAAGTTACTTTATCCTTTCAAGTCCAAGTTTCTTTATCCATAAAGTAAGGATAATAATAGTACTTGTTTTAGAATATTGTTGTGAGAATTAAGTGAGCCCCATGGGAAAATAATTTAGAACTATGGTTGGTACATAGAAAACACTCAATAGATGTTACAAATTATTGTTAATATATGAGTAATATCTAGTATCTTACCACATTTTATCCAATCATCAGAAAAAGAAACATCTCTTTCACAAACAGACAGACGAGCAGTCAAAAAGCAGACAAAAGTTCCCTTATAAGTTTTACTATTTTTAGGTAATGACTAGAAAAATAAAGAGTTCTTGCCTCTTATCAACGCTAATGTAGAAAGGCTTCCCCAAAGTAATGAGTTTTGTGGGAACAAAGATCCTTAAAAGAAATGTGAAATCATGAGAACATTTATGTGGGTGGCAAATGTGGTAATTTAATGTTGTGTGGTAAAATATCAAGTGTGTGGCTGGAACGCCTGTTGTAAGAATCTACAGCCAGAAAGGTGGAAAGGTATGAAAATGCTTATAGAAGAAACAGATGCTCCCTTTGAAAATTGTCTAACAAAAGATTTTGACCCAAATGACACAACTGCACCATCAAATAAAGTTATTCATTAGGGAATCAATGAGTGTCTCATTGAGGGGGGAAAAGAAGCTTTAAATTTGCTCATGTCTCTACACTTTTGAATACTTGCTAATGAATAATTTGTAGGAGTGGTTTCTTGATCCCTTCAGTATTTTTTTCTTCCTGTCACAGTTTCCTCCTTTGACTTTTTATGAATAATTACACAAATTTTCTCTTCTTATTCTAGTTAAGCAAAATGCATAAAGCATACTTAAGTCATCCTACTCCCTTTGGAGCACTCATATGAACATTAAGATACATACATCTTTAGCAATTTATGTTTTAAAAGCTCACGTAAAAAATTTCCTTAGAGTGTTCTTTAAGAGCTTAAATGTTTAAAGAACTTAAACCTACCAGCAGTTTGATCCACATGGTGAAACACAGTCCCATTATTAGAAACACTGACAAACAATAAATGAAAGTAAATCAAATTGGAAGAGTAGGAAAAATTTTGAACTGGACTTGAGGGTAATAGTCTTGAGTTAGCAATTAATAATCTACATAATCAAAAACACCACACAATCTCATGAGTAAGGCTATTGATCTATATGATCTCAGAATTTCCTTCTATTCCTATTTTATAACATTTTCTAACATAATTTTCCTTGTTTTCTCTGTTTGTTGGTTCTCTGTACTGTTGGTTACAAGTGGTCCTGAACCATGTCTTATTTACATTGAAATATCAGAAGTACGATAAGTTCTCAATAAATATTTATTTAATAAGTAAACTATGTCAGGAATATGACAAGTTAGGTATTCAGATATACTTTCCAACTAAAAGTAAAAAAAAATAAATAAAAAATGCTGATGTGACATCAGCAAAATGGCAAAGTAAAAGCCAACTGACTTCACAATAACCCATAGAAAACCAAACACAAATTATACAGTACCAAGATTATCACCAGAAATATCCCAGAACTCAAATACGAGGATGAAACAGCTACTGGGGCCATAGAAAAGTGAAAAAATTCCATGCAGGTGGTAAGACAATCAAACTTCTATGTCAGTAATCACCAGCTCCCAATCTTCCAGGCACCTAGTGTACAGAAAATTCCCCCTAAACTGATGGTTTCCACATTGGAAAACTGAGATAAGGTGGACGATCATCTTCCCTACCATCTTGGGCTCTCTGGCAGGAGAACTTTCACTGCCTCAATCCACAGGGAGCGTCTACAGTGCCTGAAGTGAGAAAAACCACTGAGGATAGCCAGAGAAAAAAAGAGGGGTGAGACATCCCCACCCCACAAATCTCTGCTCTGTATCTTGGCCAAAGGAGACACCAAATTAGAGTAGCTATTCAAAAGTACCATGCTGTAGAAGGCATATTCCACAGGTTCGATGGGCATGAACCCTTAGCCATGCCAAGGTGTCTGCTTTGGGACCTCCCCCATTTGAGGTGGCGGGACTCCAAACTTTTGCTAGAGCCAAGGCAAATATGGGCTCAAGGCGCCATCTAGTGCCACAAAGGAGACAACGACCAAGTGTAAAAGATATTCTACAGGTAAATTACAAACTCTCTAAGCAAACATATCCAAGAATAAACAAAACAAACCAGACAAAAAAGATTGGAATAAATAACTAATCTTTCAATATGAAGATAGACATACGTCCACAAGAAATGTACACTCACGAGAAACAACAGCAAACAGGAAACTATGACCTCCCCAAAGTAAGGAATCAGTGACTGACTCTAACAAGACAGTGATGTTTGAGCTCTCTGATCAAGAATTCAAATATAGTTATAAAAACCTAGAGATCTCCATGATAATACAGAAAATAATCAATTCAGAAATTTATCAGGAAATTTAACAAAGAGAATGAAATAATAATTTAAAGAATCAAACAAATCCTTGAACTGAGAAGTACATTTGCTAAACTGAAAAATGTATTAGAAGCTGTCAGGAGCAGAATGGATCAAGAACAGGAAAGAAACTGTGAGCCCAAAGACAGGCTATTTGAAAATACACAGTCAGAGGAGAAAAAAGAAAAAAAAGAATGAAAAACACCTATAAGTTATAGAAAATTACCTAAAAAGATCAAATTTAAAAATTATTGATATTCAGGAGGGAGTTGAGAAAGTGAAAAACATAAAAAGTATATTCAAATAAGTAATAACAGAATAGTTTTCAAAACTTGAGAAATATATAAATATCCAGTTACAGGAATGTCAGAGATCACCAAACAGATTCAACCCAAATAAGACTATTTCATGGCATATGACATTCACACTCTCGAAGTGGAAGGAAAAAGAGAGGATTCTAAATACAGCAAGAGAAATAAACCAAATAACTTATAAAGGAGCTCCAATTTGTCTGGAAACCAATTTCTCAATGGAAATTATACAAGCTAGGAGAAAATGGGACAACATATTCAAAGTGCTAAGAGAACAGTGTTGCCAAATGAGGAAATAGTGCCCAGCAAGTTTATTCCTCAAACATGAAAGAGAGATAAAGGGTTTCCCAGATAAATCCTTGAGAGTTCATCACCACCAGACCTGTCTTACAAAAAATACTAAAGAGAGTTCTTCAATCTGAAAGGAAATAAAACACCAATAACATGCAAAAAGAAAACATTTCAAGGTGTAAAACCCACTGGTAAAAGTAAGTACACAAACTCAAAATACTCTAAACCTGTAATTGTGGTGTACAATCCACACAAAACTATAGTACGAATACTAAAAGAAAAAATATTGCTAGAGCAATCCGTTAAGAGATAGACAATATAAAAAAATGTAAATTGAGACAACAAAAAGTCAAAATATTGTGAGAATAGAGTTATAATATAGTTTTTCAAGTTTTTTCCTTTACTTATTTCTATTTTTTA
>NW_012146078.1:7358689-7361548 GCF_000956105.1 Propithecus coquereli | reverse complement strand
CAATAACTTTCTTTACAAAAATAGAAAAAAAAATTAAATTTATATGGACCCACGATAGACTCCATATAGCCAAAGCAATCTTGAGTAAAAAAAACAAAGTTGAAGACATCACACCACCTGACTTCAAAATACACTACAAAGCTATAATAATCAAATCAGCATGGTAACAGCATAAAAAAGACACATAGACCACCCATCAATAAGCTGGGGGACCCAACCCAATTCACACACTGGGAAGAGGTGAAGACAGTACATCAGAGGCACCCTGAGAAGTTCATCAAACCTACTTGACACCCCATAGGAAATCCAGGACCAGCACTCCCCTCCCAGCCACAGTTTGCGATCAGTATTTGGGATCCAGAGACAGTCCCTCAAACAAGGCCTGGTGATCCCAGGTCTCAACTGAGAAGTCAATGAGAAGAAATCACCAAAAGATCTCCAGAAATATGAAAAATCAGAGCAAAAGAACACCCCCAAAAGAAAACAATAACTCCTTACCAATGGATACCAACCAAAATAAAAATATTGAAATGACTGATAAAGAATTCCAAATATGGATTCTGAGGAAGCTCAATGAAATACAAGAGAAAATGGAAACCCAACACAAACCACAAAAACAATACAAGAAATGAATGAAAAATTCAATAAAGAAATCAAATTATTTAACAAAAGCAAATAGAAATTCTGGAAATGAAAAATACATTCAAGGAAATATAAATACACAGTAGAAAGTCTTAAGAATACACTAGCTCAGGCAGAAGAAAGAATCTCAGGACTTGAAGACTACCTTTGCATTAAATAAGTCAGTCAAAGAAAAAGATCAGAGAAATAAGAGGAATAAACAAAGCCTACAAGATATACGGGATTATGTAAAGAGGCCTAATATAGGAATCACAGGCATCCCTGAGGGTGAAGAAGAAAATACACAAATGTTGGAAAATCTACTTGAGGAAAATTTCCCTAAGCTTGCTAGAAATTTAGATATCCAGGTACAATAAGCTCAATGAACTCCTGGGAGATTCATCACAAAAAGGCAATAGCTACAACACATAATCATCAGACTGGCCAAAGTTAACATGAAGGAGGAACAGCTGCAAGCCATAAGGTGAAAAAATCAGGTACCTTACAAAGGAAAACCCATCAGCCTATCTGCAGACTTCTCAACTGAGACCTTCCAAGCCAGAAGGGATTGGGACCCATTATCAAACTTCTGAAAGAGAAAAATGGCCAGCCTATAATTTTGTATCCCACAAAACTAAGCTTCTTATATGAGGGAGAAATAAAGACTTTCTCAGAAAAGAAAACACTGAGGGAATTTGTCAACACCAGATCTTCCCTGCAGGAAGTACTCAGATATAGCCTAAAATCCTTCCTTATCTTTTCAACGTTATACATACAAGAAAAAATTCAAAAGCAATTGAAGATTTCTGAGATAATGATAATATTATCTCTTATCTTCTGTGGCTGTTAAATAGTTCTTGTAATTGTTCTTTACATTGTACAGTTTTATAAACTCATCTATATTTTGCTATATTTCATAATAACATTTCATAAAAAATTAAATTAATGATTGCATGAATGAAGAAACACACAATAATAATCGTGCAATAGCCTTGTCAGGCATATGAGCTTCATTTTCTTTTCCAGAGTAAAATTTTAAGAGTAAGAGCCACATCACATGCTTTTTTTGTACTACTCCGTAGCTCTTGGCTTGGATTTAAACACAATACCTATTAGGGAGTGGTATACCAGAAACGTTTAATAACAGTCTCTCTGTGTGGTGGAGGAAAAGATCTAATTTGTAACATTCGCCAATTCTGTGGTGTAAATAATCCTATTATGTGTAGAATATTATGTGTAGAATAATATGAATACATGATATATAGAATATATTCAATAAACTTTATTGGTATATGTTAAACATAAAATATCTCATCTTTAGAGAGAGAAGACAAAGAAAAAAATCAGTGCATATGGAGTTAGTTCTACCTATAGAGTATTTTATCAATAATTCTAGAAGTACAATTTTCCATATCAAAAGCAGTAGATTAGCTGTCATCTCACTATTGATGTCTATATGATTCCATGCCATCAAGTACAAGTCAATCATTAATTTTACCCTAAATTGGATATTTTCTACCAATCTATAACAAATCAGAAGAAGAAAATGATCTAATATATACTAAATCTGACTGGGTTGTGAGATGTCTGGCTCCTGTCACCAGTTACCTGCTTTATTAGTCTGCTCAGGCTGGCATAACAAAGTACCACAGTCTGGGTGGCTTAAACAGCCGAAATTTATTTTCCCATAGCTGCGGAGGCTAGAAGCCCAAGATCGAGGTACTGACAAATTTAATTTCTGGTAAGATCTCTCTTCCTGACTTGCAGATAGTTGCGTGTTCTCCGTGTCTTCACATGGCCTTTCCTCTATAGTTGGGGAGAGAGAGAGAGAGAGAGAGAGAGAGAAAGAGAGAGCGAGAGAGAGAAAGAGAGAGAGCGATGTCCAGTACCTCTTCCTCTTCTTATAAGAACACCAGTCCTATCAATTAGGGTCCTATCTTTATGACCTCATTTAACCTTAATTACTTCCCTAATAGCCCTATCTCCAAACACAGTCATATTGGGGATTTGGGTTTCAAAATATGAATTTTGAGAAGACAAAATTCAGTCCATTATACTTGCACAGTAAGTTTCTCATGGAAAGATTTCTTCTCTCAAAGATACGTGTGTTTTTGTGCAAAGTAGAGTGAGGTGTTTGAAGCACTTTTAGGCAATGTATAAAGTAGTTTCGCCCCAGCGTAAAATATTTAATTTTTTAAAGTGGTCTTAGGTGCCACATAGGTATTTCCTTATAGAAAT
>NW_012146078.1:7344917-7347396 GCF_000956105.1 Propithecus coquereli | reverse complement strand
AAAATCACTTAACCTCAAAAAGAGAAAGAAAAGAAGGAAGAGAAGAGTTACAAAACAACAAGAAAATAAGTAACAACACGGCAGTAGTAAGTCCTTACCTATCAATAATAACCTTGAATAAAAATGGACTAAATTCTCTTAAAAATGTAGAATAGTTTAATAAAGTAAAAATCAAGACTCAACTATATGATGCCTGTGAGAAACCCACTTCACCTATAACACACATAAACTGAAAGTAAAAGGATGGGAAAAGGTATTCCATGCAAATGGAAGCCAAAAAAAAATCAGGAGTAGCTATATGTATATTAGATATAAAAGACTACAAGTCAAAGCCTGCAAAAAGACACAAAGAAGGTCTGTCTATAATGATAAATAGTCAATTCAAGATGAGGACACAACAATTATTGATATTTATATACCCAACTCCAGAGCACTCACATATATAAAGCAAATATTAATAGATCTAAAGGGAGAGATAAACTGCAATATGATAATAGTAAGGGACTTCAACACCACACTCTTAGTGACGGACAGATTATACAGACAGAAAGTCAACAAAGAAACATGAAACTTAAACTGTACAATAGACCAAAGGGCCCTAATTGACATTTACAGAATGCTGCACCCAGTTGCTGCAGAATACACATTCTTCTCATCAGCACATAGACATTCTCCAGGATAGACCACATGTTAGGCCACAAAGCTAGTCTCAACAAATTTTAAAAAGTCAAAATCACATCAAGTAACAAGAGTGCAATGGAATAAAACTAGAAATAAATAACAAGAGGAGCCTTGGAAAATAAACAATACACGGAAATTAAACAACACCCTCCTGAATGATCAGTGGGTCAATAGAAAAAAAGTGAGAAGGAATTTTTAAATATCTTGAAACAAATGAAATGGGAATATAACATACCAAAATTTATGGGTTACAAAAAAAGCAATACTAAGAGGGAAGTTTATAACAATAAAGGTCTATTTCAAAAAAGTGGAAAGACTTTAAACAACCTGACAACACATCTGAAGGAACTAGAAAAGGAAGAACAAACTAAGCCCAAAATTAGTAGAAGGAAAGAAATAATAAAAATCTGAGCTGAAATAAATGAAATTGAGATAAAAATTACAAAAGGTAAGCAAATAAAAAACAGATTTTTTAAAAAGATAAACAAAATCAAAACCCTTTGGCTACAGTAAGAAAAAGATAGAAGACCCAAATAAAATCAGAAATAAGAAAGGAGACATAACAACTGATTCCGCAGAAATACAAAGGAAAATTAGAGACTATTATGAACAACTATACACCAACAAATTACAAAAACCTAGAGGAAATGAATAAATTCCTGGACACATACAACTTGCCAATACTAAACCATGAAGAAACAGAAAACCTGAATAAACCAATCATGAGTAATATGATCAAACATGGGAGAAACAGTAATCCATCAAAAAAAAGTCCAGGGCCTGACGACTTAACTGCTAAATTCTACCAAACATTTAAATAAAAATTAATAACAATTCTGTTCCTACTATTCAAAAAAAGGAAGAGAAAGGAATACTTCCAAACTTATCCTATGAGGCCAGCATTACCTTGTTACTAAAACCAGACAAGGACACCACTACTACCACAACAAAAAACTGCAGGCCAATATCCCTAATGAACATAAATGTAAAAATTCTCTACAAAATACAAACTGAATTCAGTAACACTTTTAAAAGATCATTTAACATGATCAAATGGGATTCATCCCAGGGATATAAGGATGATTTAACATATGCAAATTCATAAACATGATACATTATATTAACAGAACCAAGCCGAAAAACTTTATGATCATTTCAATAGATGCTGAGAAATCTTGCAATAAAATTAAACATCCCTTTACAATAAAAATTCTCAACAAACTGGATATAGATGGAACATACCTTAAAATAATGCAGGCCATATATGACATGTTATATTTATATATATCATCCTAAATTGGGAAAAATTGAAAGTCTTTCCTCTAAGATCTCAAACAAGATAGGAAAGCCCAATTTTTATTTGTATTCAACATAAGACTGGAATTCCTACACAGAGGAATTAGGCAAGAGAAAGAAATAAACATCATCCAAATTGGAAAGATGTCAAATTATTCTTGTTTGCAGATGACATGACCTTATATTTAGAAACACCTTAACAGTCCACCAGAATACTGTAACTAATGAACATATTCAGTAAAGTTGCAGGATACAAAATCAATGCACAAAAATAAGCAGTATTTATATATACAAACAATGAACAATCTGAAAAAGTATCACGGACTCAATCCCATTTACAATGGTTACAAAAAATATAAAATACCTAGGAATAAATTTAATTAAAGAAATAAAAGATCTAGACAAAGAAAATAAAACACTGATGAAAGAAATTCAAGAAGACACAAAACAGAGATATTTCATGCTCATGTATTGGAAGAATTAATACTGTTAAAATATCAAT
>NW_012146078.1:7336493-7341232 GCF_000956105.1 Propithecus coquereli | reverse complement strand
CAAAAAGACAATTACATTTTCGTGGATAAGGAAATACTGTTGAATCAGATCAACTACCCTTAAGTGAGCAGAAACCACAGAGATTAAATGAAAACACAATTTCATTATTCATCACAACTTGGATAAGTGGCTAAAATCATTTGATTGGTCTTGTATGGACACTGGGATGCCACACTCTTCACCTGAGCCACCTGATTTTTAGATTTTCGTCTACACTGTTTGGTGTCGGGTAGAAAAACCAATCCCACTCAGGTAGAGACAAATATACTGAAGTCGAAAGCTGGCTTTTATCAATTTAAACAGGTAAATTGATACAAGTAAGAAAAGAAAAGCCAATTTAGGGCCCACGTTATCTACCCTGGATGATCCAAATAACAGTATAATGGCCACATGTTCATTTCACACATACAATATGAACAAAGCTCATATATAGGATTTCACAGCCCAAAGTGAGAGTGGGGATTGACACTCATCTGAGTCATTAATAGTGTGGATATTCTATCTGAACAATGAAAACCAAACAAGTTTACACTGGATGCCTTTTGTTTATCTGAAGTATTGTATTAAATTGCTGTTGTAATACAGATCTGGGAGATTCAAAATAAAGATTAATCATACATGTAAAATGTTATATAGAAAACACTGTTGGTGTTACATTCATATTTCCCTTATCCAGCCAGTGTGCCCACTTCTCCCAGAGCTGTGAGTTTTGGTCAATAAGGGCTCACAACTGCTGCTTTCCCGAGAAAATTGTCCTCAGCAAAACTGGAGCTATTTCTCCTGGAATGACCCTCCGACTTCTTCCCTAACCACCTGAGCTAGTGGCTAACTGTTAAGAGGCTATAAAACAGATTCCCTTACCTTGAGGTGGATTACCTCTGTGGTACATTTTGTGCTTCATTGCTTCCCTCTGAGATCTGATTGAAGCTAGTTGTTCAACAGAGACAGGAATTTGGGTTGGCTTTTCTTCTATACCCTACCCTGCTTGCCTGAGTCCTCTTTATCTGAGAGTACTCCCCCAATAAATTGTTTGGAGATTATCTCATATCCTGGCCTCTGCTTTTAGGAAATCTGACCTAAAATGGTGGTCCTAATATAAGAAGTCATGCTAGGAAGCAGACTTTAAAAATGAGATTCTTCAGTCAGATTATTCACCACCTGGATGGGAAAGAGGACTCTATTACTAGTAGTAGGTCGATATTGGTAGTCTCTGGCATGTTGCACCACTGAAACTGCTAAAACTTTCACCATGATAAACTGGGAAGATATGGGTGGATAGCGAAGCATTAGTTTATGTATTATCCTGGGCATTTGACAGGTTTAGGGTCTATAACAACCATGGCATTGAGTGACTATTGCTGAGTACCATCCATCCCTTTAAAAGAGAAAACATAGTTCAAATCTGTTTATAAATGATTTAAAGCTACCTGTATAAGTTAGAGGTCTTCTTCGCACCATTCAAGGAGATTCTTGTCTCCTGCTTCTGTAGGTCAGATACACCTAAAAATCAAGCACAAAACTTAATTTTAACTTTGCCAAAACTTCAGAGAAGGCAGAATTCATATGGTGTGCAAATCTCCTATGCCAAAATAAGAAACCTGGTAGGATTGGAATGAGACTATGAGACTTGAGAAGGAGATATAAAAGAGGTACCCTAGGCATTCGATTATGAAATGCTAATTTGGCATATTTGCAGTAAAGAACATCTGGGTTGAAATGGCATCCAGGGGACCCGAACCACTGGAGTCCATGGAGAAATCTCAGGACTTCTCAGGACTTGTGTTTATAGAGGCAAGTTAGTTGAGCAGCCAAGGAAGATATTGTTTAATACATGTAATTAAAAAATCAAAGAATGGAGCATAAGAAAGCTGAGGTAAACTGCAATCAAAAGTTATAATCAATTACCAGTTCTAAGCTAGTTCTCAGAACCAGAATTCATTGACTAAAGGAGAAATTGGATCTTCAGGAGAAAGAACCCTGCAATACCACCCCGAGGGGAGAAGCAATTATTCCAGGTCTCCAAAGAGACCTGTAGCCATTGACTCACATATCTGCACATATAAATATAAAGACAAATATCCAGACTTTCAAAGGCTTTTGAAAACAAGATCCAAGTTGACTTTCAACCCAGTAATTCATGATGCTATTATGGCATCCTTGTTGAGTAGGATGTAGGTGGGTGTTAGGTAATGTGGCATGATGAATAATGGCCTCAAAAATATGTTCAGCTCCTAATCCCCAGAACTTTTGAATGCTAATTTGTATGCCAAAAAGGTACTTTGCAGATGTGTTTCAGTTAAAGGTCTTGAAATGAAGATTATCAGGGTGGGCAGGATGTGATCACAATGGTCCTCATAGAACTCAAGAGAAGTTGAGAGTCAGAGGAGAAGATGTTGTGATAATGGAAGCAGAGACTGGAGTGATTCACTTTGAAAATAGAGGAAGGGACCACAAGCCCCATAATAGTCACTAGAATCCAAAAAAGACAAGGAAACAGATTCTTCCTAGAGCTTCCAGAAGGAAGTAACCCTGCTGACACTTTAACTTTAGCCCTGTGAAACTCATATACTTCTGAACTCCAAAATTTCAAGAAAATAAATTTGTGCTGCTTTAAGCTACTAAGTTTATAGTAACTTGTAGGAATCTAATATGGATAATGGATAATACATGGAATCCTGTCCTACGTATGTCTGATTTTGGGTGCACTGGGTCCATTTCCTCACTTAGTAGTTATTTATACTTGCTTCCATATTTATATTTGGAATAGGCATATTTAGCAGTGAGCGGATCCTTCACATCAGTTCCTTAGCCTGTGAAATAAAACATATAATTATAAAAAAGGCCACGTAGATTTCTATGAAAGCTCACCACCCCTACCACCAACGAAGAGAGGAGAGTTGTCCTTCAGTATTCGTGGGTGATTGGTTCCAGGCTCCCCCCTCGATGGATTCCAAAATCCATCAGTGCTCAAGTCCCCTATGTAAAATAATGTAGTAAGTTTATGTAACCTACATACATCCTTCTGTATACTTTACATCATCTCTAGATTTCTTATAATACCTAATACAATGTAAACGCTATGTAAATAGTTATCATACTGTATTTTTTATTTGTATTATTTTTATCTATTGTTTTTCTATTTCAAAATATTAAGGGGGTACAAATGTTTTAGGTTACATGGATCATTTTTGTAATGCTTGAGTCCCGGCTATAGGTGTGCCCATCACCTAAATAGGGTTCATAATATCCATTAGGCAGGGTTTTTCCCTTCTCCTCCTCCCTATATCCCCCAGTTGATTTCCACTGAGTTTTACTTCCCTTTGTGCACATGTGTGCTCATCAGTTAGTTCCAATTTGATAGTGAGTAAATGTGGTATTTGTTTTTCCATTCTTGAGATGCTTCACTTAGGAGAATGGTCTGCAATTCCATCCAGATTGTTGCAAAAGATATTAATTCATCCTTTTTATGGCAGAGTAGCACTCCATGGTGTACATATACCACATTTTATTAATTCACTCATGAATTAATGGGCACTTGGGTCAATTCCACATCTTTGAAATTGTTATTTTTTGTTATTGTTTTTTCTGAAAATATTTTCAATTTGAGGTTGATTGAATTCACAGACACAGAACTAATGGATATGCAGGACCAAGAGAATACTGCATTTTGGAGGAAATGGAAGAGGTTAGTGCCATTCTCAAAGAATTAAAAGGTGCAGGGATGTTGGTCTCCATCATATTTCCCATTCTAGTCACCAGTGTAACTCCTAAAAAATTGTATTGATCATGACGTGTGATAGTGATCTACTGCAAACCAACAAAGTAGAAGTGCCAATTGCAACTATTACACTAGATGTAGCATTTTTGATAGAACTAACCCAAACTCTTATATAAGCAGGGTACAAGGCTATTGTTCTAATAAATGCATTTGTTTTCATACCTCTCAGAATCAGAAGTGGTTTGTGTTCATATGGGAAAGAGTACAGTAAACATTCACCATCTGGTCCCAGGGATATAATAATTCTCATTTTTTTCTACCATAGTACAGTCGGAAGAAACTTAGTCCATTGAGATATTCTGAAGAACAGATCACACTGGTCCTTTTGTTGATGATATCGTATAAATCAATCCTGATGAACAAGAAGTGGCAAGTTTTCTGGATTTCTTGGTATGACACATGAACCCCATTGGATGGGAAATAAACCTACACAGTTTTAGGCCCAAACGCCTAAAATTATCAATTTGTGGGGTGTTATAGTGGTCTGGAGCATGCCAAAAATTTAGAAGATATTGTATTGCACCTTACAACTCCTAAGTCCTCTGGATTTCGGAGGCAATGCACCCTTACTTGAAACTACCACTCAGACACATTTATTGGATGTTTAAGTAATATTCAGAACAAGAAAGGGCGATAGTCCACATATATTAATACCTTGTGGGTTATAATTTATTAGATTCTGGTTTTGCCCAAATTATGAGTATGCTTTAATAACAACCAGAACATTTCATGATTTGGGTAGAAATCGGTACCTTATCAAGCAGATTAAATGATATGGTACCTGTCCTTTGCGAAGAAATAGCTAAAACCTTGATGTGTATTATGGATCAGCCTAAAGAAAAATAATCAGGCATAAATCAAGAGTAATAGGGAAGATTAATAGGCATTTCACTTCACGTAACTTAATTTTAAGAAAAACATAACTGTTTCAGTAAATGAAACTAGTGTTTCTCCTGGATCC
>NW_012146078.1:7333208-7336443 GCF_000956105.1 Propithecus coquereli | reverse complement strand
TCCATATTTATATTTGGAATAGACATATTTAGCAGTGAGCGGATCCTTCACATCAGTTCCTTAGCCTGTGAAATAAAACATATAATTATAAAAAAGGCCACGTAGATTTCTATGAAAGCTCACCACCCCTACCACCAACGAAGAGAGGAGAGTTGTCCTTCAGTATTCGTGGGTGATTGGTTCCAGGCTCCCCCCTCGATGGATTCCAAAATCCATCAGTGCTCAAGTCCCCTATGTAAAATAATGTAGTAAGTTTATGTAACCTACATACATCCTTCTGTATACTTTACATCATCTCTAGATTTCTTATAATACCTAATACAATGTAAACGCTATGTAAATAGTTATCATACTGTATTTTTTATTTGTATTATTTTTATCTATTGTTTTTCTATTTCAAAATATTAAGGGGGTACAAATGTTTTAGGTTACATGGATCATTTTTGTAATGCTTGAGTCCCGGCTATAGGTGTGCCCATCACCTAAATAGGGTTCATAATATCCATTAGGCAGGGTTTTTCCCTTCTCCTCCTCCCTATATCCCCCAGTTGATTTCCACTGAGTTTTACTTCCCTTTGTGCACATGTGTGCTCATCAGTTAGTTCCAATTTGATAGTGAGTAAATGTGGTATTTGTTTTTCCATTCTTGAGATGCTTCACTTAGGAGAATGGTCTGCAATTCCATCCAGATTGTTGCAAAAGATATTAATTCATCCTTTTTATGGCAGAGTAGCACTCCATGGTGTACATATACCACATTTTATTAATTCACTCATGAATTAATGGGCACTTGGGTCAATTCCACATCTTTGAAATTGTTATTTTTTGTTATTGTTTTTTCTGAAAATATTTTCAATTTGAGGTTGATTGAATTCACAGACACAGAACTAATGGATATGCAGGACCAAGAGAATACTGCATTTTGGAGGAAATGGAAGAGGTTAGTGCCATTCTCAAAGAATTAAAAGGTGCAGGGATGTTGGTCTCCATCATATTTCCCATTCTAGTCACCAGTGTAACTCCTAAAAAATTGTATTGATCATGACGTGTGATAGTGATCTACTGCAAACCAACAAAGTAGAAGTGCCAATTGCAACTATTACACTAGATGTAGCATTTTTGATAGAACTAACCCAAACTCTTATATAAGCAGGGTACAAGGCTATTGTTCTAATAAATGCATTTGTTTTCATACCTCTCAGAATCAGAAGTGGTTTGTGTTCATATGGGAAAGAGTACAGTAAACATTCACCATCTGGTCCCAGGGATATAATAATTCTCATTTTTTTCTACCATAGTACAGTCGGAAGAAACTTAGTCCATTGAGATATTCTGAAGAACAGATCACACTGGTCCTTTTGTTGATGATATCGTATAAATCAATCCTGATGAACAAGAAGTGGCAAGTTTTCTGGATTTCTTGGTATGACACATGAACCCCATTGGATGGGAAATAAACCTACACAGTTTTAGGCCCAAACGCCTAAAATTATCAATTTGTGGGGTGTTATAGTGGTCTGGAGCATGCCAAAAATTTAGAAGATATTGTATTGCACCTTACAACTCCTAAGTCCTCTGGATTTCGGAGGCAATGCACCCTTACTTGAAACTACCACTCAGACACATTTATTGGATGTTTAAGTAATATTCAGAACAAGAAAGGGCGATAGTCCACATATATTAATACCTTGTGGGTTATAATTTATTAGATTCTGGTTTTGCCCAAATTATGAGTATGCTTTAATAACAACCAGAACATTTCATGATTTGGGTAGAAATCGGTACCTTATCAAGCAGATTAAATGATATGGTACCTGTCCTTTGCGAAGAAATAGCTAAAACCTTGATGTGTATTATGGATCAGCCTAAAGAAAAATAATCAGGCATAAATCAAGAGTAATAGGGAAGATTAATAGGCATTTCACTTCACGTAACTTAATTTTAAGAAAAACATAACTGTTTCAGTAAATGAAACTAGTGTTTCTCCTGGATCCCAGAATTCAAATTGTATTTATAAATGTATAATGTACTCAGCTACTATTTGGTTTAAATGGACTTGGGAAATGTTATCATTTTTACTATTTTCTACAGAGAAATATTTTCTGATTTATATATCATACAACTCAATGGACTTTAAAATTACAACCCATTTTTTAAGTTGGAGCTATCTGTGCAGCAGTTACTCTATAGTTGTACATAAAATGTTTCTACTGTAAGCTGAATTAATGTATAAAATACTGCCTCATGGCATAATAAAGATAGTAATACTTTGAAAAAAAAAAAAAGAAAGAGCTCTAAAGCAGGGTTAGACTGTTGTACAAACAGGCCTGATTGAACCGTTTGAGTTGGAGGATACCATGTTATTAGAGATATCTGTGTTGGAGAAAGATGGGTGCCTCTGCCAAGCCCCAGTAAGAAAGTCACAATGTAGAACTCTATAGTTTGGGAGCATGGTGATATGGTTTTCATCCAAGAACTGTAGACTATACAAAATCTAGTTTCTAGCATGTTACTGAGCTCTGCTATATATGGAGTATTTTACAATGGGACACCAAGTGCCCATGGATGCAGAACTGTCCTGAATGACTTAAATATTATTATATGCACCAAAGTCCAGCAGCAATAGGTTTTCAAATAGAAATGGTAAATCTGAAATGAAACTGAACAGATCTAAAAGGCCCAATAAACCACATGAACATGAAAATTTCACAGATTTCTGTGTTACCATTTCCTATTGCATAAATACCTCTTCCTTTATTTAGACCAACAGCCTCATGGAATGGTTCACTAAGCTGACAGAGGGGGAAAAATCATGTTTAGTTCAAAGAGGTGTCTGGTTGGTATGTAAATGCAAGATTATAATGGACTGCCTGATTGGCTAACAGCCACATTCAAGGATCGACCCAAAAGATATTGGTGAGAGGAAATTCTTCCAATAAGGACTGTCTGGCAGAGCATCTAGTCATTTTCTTTGTATGGACAGAGAAGTAGCCCATGATCTGAAACTAGACCTTACGTTCCTGGCTAGCTATGTGCTGCCGCCTCTTCTCTTCTCAGCCTATCACTGACTGACATAAGGGTACCTGAGACAGTCCTCCTTGACTTAAGATGGGACTAAATTTGTGATGCAATTTATGCTCCAGACTTTCCTGTGAGGTCACCCAGAAGCTAGTCTCTGAGATCATGCTTTAGCTTTTTCTCCCTATCATAGCTTGCTTCCCACATTCCCCCCCCC
>NW_012146078.1:7327419-7332326 GCF_000956105.1 Propithecus coquereli | reverse complement strand
AAAAAAAAAAAAAGAACAGAAATTTTTCTTCCCGGGCTCTGCTTCCAGGGAACCCAAACTAAGACATTATGATTCTGAACCATATTGATGATTTATTAAGTCATTATAAAACTCTTCCCTCACTATATTTTTAAAAATCTGCTATCTCTAATGATAGAAGCACAATAACATAAAATGAGATTTAAAAGTCAATATTATAGCCAGGCTCAGCTATTTAAATAAACTAATATAAATAATATAAAATAAAAAGTTGTCTATTCTATCTTTTGCTGTCTAGAGAAAATGTTTCAACATTATATTTTCATTATGGCTCCCTATAGTTCTAAAGTGACTCAAAAATTAAAATGGCAAAACAAGAGGACTGATGGATCAATAACATCCCAACATATTTTATACATGGGAAACATCTATCTTATAAAAAGTCAAATCAATTTATCCAGTATCTCTTACTTTCTGATCAATTTTTTTGTGTGAACTGCCTACTTGCCAAATAAACACAAATTAAGAAAAATGAAAAGAAAATCCAGCAGGAAAGTTCTTTATAAGGAAATTTATGACTATGCCAACATCATGTCTAATTTACTAAAATAACTAAAATAACCATTTAGCCATCTTTTTTGACTCCACAATGTACAAAACTGAACGAGGAGATGGAGTCTCAAACGAATTCATTATCTACTGAGTGTTTTATTCATCCAAAGAAATAAATGTAAATCAAAACATATAAATAAACTTTCTAATCAGTGTTTTGTGAATCTTCAGCTAAGAAGGAAAAAATAAGAAAGTCCCCTTTTAAAAAAATATTTCCAGTGAAAGTAAATGTGTTTCACTGCCTGATTTTGAGTCAGATGAATGAACAGTGCCACTAGAGTATCAAAGGCCTTCAAATAAATGGATTGCGGCAACTAACCCTGTATTTATTTGTGGCTTTTGACACATAATAAAGACTTTATCTTTTCCCATTCCAATAAATATGAATGTTCAAAATCATCAAAGATTAACCAGTTGCTTTGTCAAAGATCACTGTGGAAATAATGTCTATCCTTAACCTTTTGATCTCTGACTTCTGCCATCAGTACATTACTCAAACTCAGCTCTGAAAATCACTGACAACTTTCTAATCACCAAATCCCATGAATCCTAAGAGTCCAGAGAGCCAAAATTTTAGAGTACAATTAAATTGAAATATTTCTTTGTGTTTACACTACCAACAGCATCTAATAAATACTAAAACTGTCTGGACAAATAAACTTCTCCAACTGCTAATGTCTTCTGTTGGTGTGGGAATAAATGATACAGCCAAAAGATGCCTATAAACAAGTCCATCATCTTGAAGAGATGAATATGAAAGTATATTATATAAAAACACATTTAATTTTTCTTAAGGTCACAGGAGAATTTTATCTCTGCTTTCATTTGAAGATCAGGTATTTAAATTTTTTTAATTGACAAATTGGTACATATTTATTGGGTACATAGTGATATTTGATACATATCATTTTCATGTATAGTGTTTCAGAGTAGGATTATTAGCATATATATAATCTCAAACATTTATCATTTCTTTATGTTGGGAACATTCAGGACACATCTGGAACTTAGGACTTAAAACCAAAATTCAAATGTGACTCAGCATGTAAAATTAAGAGGAAGACTGAGGCCTGAAAATATTAAAAGTAAAAGTCAATTATTCCAAGAGCAGTAACATAGGGTATCTATCTAAAAGTAGATTGGAAACCCAGAGATTAATAGTTTTTTGGTGGAGTGAAAAAATAAGTAAATAGATAACAACTCTATTAATAGGAGCTTCTAGTCCAAGATCTTAAGAGTTCAACTTAAATCAATGTATATTAAGGCAGATGGCAAAAGGTGTACTTGAAAGAGATGGGGAATAAAGATTTCACTGGGATTTCCACATAAAATGAGTCTCTTCAAGAGCTTGCCATTCTCACACAATACAGAGTTTTAAATTTCCTAAATTTCAAGGCATTTTGTAGAGATTTCATTGAGTAATGAGATAGAAAGAGTGTGCAAAATAGTTGGGCCACAAAAGTAGATGCAGGCAGCTGATTCCCCCCATTTTTTTCTGATCCTATATTAGCAGTGAAATGTTTAAAATCCTTGAAAACATCACGAGCATTGAAGTTAAAATTAAACCCACAATTTAGTTCATAACCTCTACTTCTTCATATTTTTACCCAATTTCATATTTGGAAACAATAGTAAAACCAGTCACATTTTAGAAATCAAGGAAGCATTCTACAACTTGTCTTATTTCATGTCTTTCAGCCATTCACATCCATAAAATCACTAAGTATTATAACATCTATTGTCTAGTAGATATTTATGGTAAATATAATTCTAAGATGGCCCCCAGGATCCACAACCCCTGATAACACATTCTATGTTTTTTTTTCCTTGAGTATGAGCAAGAGTTATGAATATAATGGGAAATAACCCTTGTGATTACATTACATTATATGGCATAGTTGCCCTTAAGAAAAGGAGATCATCCTAGGTAGATCTGACCTAGCTCTTAAAAGAGACTGTGCTGCTGTTCTAAGACAAAGAGATTCCAAACCTGAGAGGAATTTGATGTGAGGGAGATTCTCCAATACAGTCTTTGAAGATGGAGGGGACCAAATAACAAGGAAAGTGGGTATCCTCTAGGAGCTTAGAACAGTCCGCAGCTGATGGCAGGAAAACGGGATTTTTCAGTCCTGCAGCCACAAGAAAGCGAATTCTATATATAACCTAAATGAGCTTGTAAGAGGGTTCCATGAGGGTTCCAGATGAGAACACAGCCTGCCAATGCCTTGATATCAGCTCTTTGAGAATACGAACAGAGAATTCAGCCATGCCTGCCCAGACTTCTGACCTTTAGAAATGATGATATAATAAATGAATAGTGTTTTAAGGCACTAAATCTGTGCTAATCTGTTACATAGCAATATAAAAATAATACAATATTTCTTGCACCAACCTCATCTGGTTTTCTAAATCAATTACGGTAATATTTTGCCAGAAAATACTTCAATAACCCAACCAGAGGCTATTAATTCCTTGGCAACAGTTATTGGTCAAACACTGGGCATACAATTTAAGTTGACTTGGTAAGACTGAATGAGTGGCTTTTCTTCTACTGTTTGAAGGAGAAATACACATACCCAATATATAAATGAAGAAACCTGGTGCTCTAGACATTGCTATCCTGAGACCATAAAGGAAGCCACCTAAAGAAAAAGCTGACAAGCAAAGAGGAAACATACCTTAGAGAATGACAGAAAAATGGTCCCAGATTCCTGATCATAGTATGCATATAGCCCACCTTAACTCCCTACTTCTTGATTGTGTGAAATAATGAATTGGTTTTCATTGATCAAGCTGACTTGAGCCACATTTTTTGTTAGATAGAAATAAAAGGATCACGTGTGATACAATATACAAATGACCCAGTCAGAAAGAACTTACAGAGACTAGCTACTTCATTTGCATTCTAAACATGTTCACATTGAAAAGACAGAGTAATAATGAGGTTGAAAATTTTGGTAAGCAGGGAAACAAGCCAGGAGGGTGGTTCCTAGGGGTGGAGAAGTAGTGGGGAGACGGGGAGAAACTGCAGGAAAACACAGCTAGCAATCGCGAAGAGAAGGAACTTGAGGTTTTGAGGCACACACACCTGTGGAGCTGTAACTTTGTTATAAGAACACCTGTTAATCATGTATATCAATCATCTGGTGACATCCCACATCTCCCGTAAGCCCTCCCCGAGACTAGGCCAACAAAAGGAAACCACCTGCAATTCCTTAACGTCTTTCTCCACTCATTGAGAGTGACCTTTTCCTCTGGAACATAACTCTCGCTTTGTATAGCTCCCTTCTTTTCTGCAATAAAAGCTGTTTGTGTGGAATTGCTTCCTGTCTGTGATCACTCCTTTGCACTGGCCCTGCTTGTGAATTTTCCAAGCAAAGAGCCAAAGAACCAGGACAACAGTCCACCAAGAGGCTGGACCTGACACTAGCTACTTCATTTGAGTGCTAAACATGTTCACATGGAAAAGACAGAGGAATAATGAGGTTGAAAATTATTCATAAATAAGATAATTCTATTTATACTAAGAGCTTAATATGTAATAATTTCTGGCTTTACTGACAACTCAAGAACATAATAAAATGAAATTCTATTCTTCATTTAGCAATTAACAAACAAAGAAATAGTTAACTATGATTTTGTTACAGAAACCTTGGTAAAAAAGTGTGAATGTCTTCCTAGAATTTATGATATTTGACGAAAGGGGCACTTTTAAATGCATTCTAGACTTCATAACCTCAAGAATGCTTAGTAGAAATATGGCTCAAGAATGAGTTACTAATATAAAGAATTAAATTCTGACTTCAAACCCCACAAATGATTCTAATAAGAAACTGAAGAATATTCACAAAAACATATCATAATCTGATTGATGAATTTCTTATTGAATTCAGGTATGTTAGAGGGTATATTAAAAAATAAACCTCCGTTCATTCAGTTCATATAATTGTCTGAGATTTAAAGATATTCTGACCCCTTATCGAAACCCTGGCCAACCATTTTGGTATTCACCATAATGGAATCTCGATGAAATAAGGGTTGTTATGGATTTTGATTACTGCTGGATACATGGTAGAGGTTCAATAAATATTTGTTAGAAGTATTTAGTTTCTGTCCAAATTAGTAAATTAGTAGATTGTGTCTTTATGTTTGCTTTTCATGTTCCCCAATACCCAGGTTAAGAAAGAAAACAAACCGACATACAAAAAGACACACACTTATAACAGAGAAGTGATTGGAAGGGACTCCGAAAAAGGAAGAAATCAGTCAGAACAAGCAACCACCAGAATATGGTATGAGGGACTGCAAAAATAATT
>NW_012146078.1:7316113-7317184 GCF_000956105.1 Propithecus coquereli | reverse complement strand
TAATCACCATTAAATTATAATGTATCTATATATGTCTCTTCTGACAAATCTAGATACATAACATCAAATTATACTCTATGAATGATTGATTCAATGATCATATGTCTTTTTTAAATCACTATGTAGCTAACAAGAAAAAGAGTTTTACAAGTTTTAAAAGTAAATGTTTTCTAAAGTAGTATAATAGAAAAAAAGATTCTCTGGGAAAAAAAAATAGAGTAGCATAATTGAAGGGGCAAAGAAGATGTCTCTGCAGCCAAAAGATTGAAAGAAACTGAGATAGGCAGCTCTTGGCTGATCCAGAGCAGTGGGGGGTAGACAAGCCTTGCCTGATTAAGGCAGGCAATTTAGTGGCTTGGGATTTTAAGTTTTGACATTTCAGTGCCAATCATAACCAGGGTGTATGTATCCCAACAGCTGGGATCCTTATAATACGTTCAGGGAACAAACTTTTTTTTATTTTTTGTGCAGGAACTTAATCCCTACTCAACTACTTTCTGGGCCAAAGGTTTCTCTAAGGCTTTACAGAAAAACTCATACCTAAAAAAAAAGGCATTTAACCATCTTGCCCATCCACTCCTTTTCAATTCCCCATGACCTTTAAAAAGTTGGTTGCACATTCAGTTATTTTATAAGTCACAGTAGGTTCGAATTAATCTTAGCAATAGGCTATTTTATAACTAGTTAAAGGGATAGCAGAGAATTTTAAAACCCTTGTCACCATCTTTGTCATATCAAAAGTGTTATTTTTGGAGCATACTATATTTACTATCATTCCATAAATTCACCTAATAATTTATAGAAATATGGTAAAACAAAAAATTTCTACTTATATCATGTGGAAATATAAGCTAAGTGTAAATTAATAAAAATTAACAGACAAAGTAGATTTGTTGGCTATAATTTCACTTAAATAAAAAAGTACCAAGCACTCTCTATATACCCAGTAAAGCAATTATTATGAACTTTTAGCATCACAAGTATTGTAATGAATGCTTGCTTACTAGAAGGTAAAATATTTTTTTATTTCAAATTCTTTCTCAATGCCCGCTTGAACATTTGTCTTAGAGT
>NW_012146078.1:7311936-7316063 GCF_000956105.1 Propithecus coquereli | reverse complement strand
TTCTTAAAGAATATAATAACATTCAAATTTCTTACGACCTAGTTGAAAGAAGAGGCCATTGCTGAGAACAGAAATAGGTAAAGACCGAACCTAAATATTGACTTTGCAGCTTGCAGAATTACACAGTGTCAGTTGATTTACAGCTTGACCATCTCTTGTGTGAACCTTAGGGAACTGATCGGAAAAGACTGGACTCTTGCTAATTGCTGTGAATATATTGCAGATTAATTGAAATATATGAAATAGGCCAATCTCCAAAGTTCTGGTGAAACATACCTCACTGTGCATCTCTCTTAGAAATTAAGTATCATCCTTGACTGAAGAAGCTATCCCTAGGTAAATAAGAAAGCTAAAATTTCTCTTGCCCAGTGGTTGAATGTTGAATGACAAGTAAAAGGAATATAGATTTTACGTGGCTTGGGTGGAACGGTAGATTATGGTAAAATACAGTGTGAGAGCAAGAAAGAAAAAAAGTTGCACACAGATTTGCTATTATATTAAAACAGACATAGCAAATTGGTAGAAATGAAATATGGAAAATGCTTAAAAAAGATGAGCAAGACCCAGTTTTAAAGCTTCCTAAATTCATTAATATAGAGAGAGCCTATGATGCTATGTGCTGATCTTGGAGAAGGATCTGAACTGCTTGATGGGCCCACTGCTGACCCATACAGGATGACACTGAGAATACAAAAACTCTTAAACTAGAGTCCATGAACTACATGAGCTTATGCAGTTGCCGGTAGTCTTATCAGATGGTGCAGAGCATGGATGGAAGCAGCAAGTCTGGCAACCAGTTAAGCAGCACTGTAGGAGTTTAGGATAAAGTAAGTTGAGGTTAAACATTTCAGAATGGGCAAAAAGCACAAGAAAATTGTATTCCACATAAATTTTCCTCAAAATGAGCCCACCGCAGATGAGTGGAGTTTAGATGAATGGTGCTGTCAATATCAGTCAGCCTTTTACCACAGGTGCCCTGAATTTCCTCCATTGGTGTCATAAATAAATTTGCCATGATGCCAGGGATAAAGGCTATGCAAGAGTTTAACAACATGGACTTGAACTTACTTGGTTAGTCTGAGTAAGTCTTAGCTATGTCATTGATAATACTTAATTTTCTAAGAGTGTCAACAAACTCTGAGCCTATTTATATGGAACCATTACACTGACAGGAGCAGGTTGATTATTTTCAATCCTACAAACTGACAACGACTGACAGAAATAGACTGATGTGGGCAAAGACTACTTGCATATATAATACAAGTAATGGATATAATATTTAACTGCATGAAGATTACTGTACAGAACATGAGAGCATAAATTCCCATCACAAGAGAATGATTTCTTAAAGTCCCCAAAAAGGCACCCTAAAGACCTTGACATTGTTCATCACCTCCATTGAGAACTTATGTTTGCAATCTGTATATGCCTTCTGTCTGAGGACTCTAGCTATATGCTTGGTACCCAGGAACTGGTAACAAACCAAATAAAATTCTTTCTGAGAAAAAAAAAGATAACGTGATCAACAACCAATCTTCCAAAATCAGTTTACCAGGTGCAGCATCCACACAGTAGTTCCCAGCTATGCCTACACGTTTTTCTGTAGAAGATGTTGACAGAATTCCATCCATATTTTTCCAACTTTCCAGTATGCTCTGACAGAGTTCCAACTGCTAGTATGTGCATCTTTGTTACTGAATGTTTCTACCACCGTCACCCAGCTCCTGTTTCCAGTTGGGTTGCTTGGGATGCATCTGCAGGCCAGAAGTACTGGAGAAATTAATACCCCATGGTAATCCTTAACTAACAACTCTCGGGATTTCATGTATGAATGTCCCATTTTTTTCACCGTTCTTGTGGGATCATTTTGAGGCATCCATGTTTGCAGTTTCCCTGTGGGATTAAGTGCAGCTGCCGATGGTTGCCTTGTCTTGCATGTATCACTTTCCTTGTTCCACACCTGTGCTCCCTGCCTTCTCAAACACACTGTGTGCCTTTCAATCCTTCTCTCAAGATCTGCTTCTGGGAAAACCTAAAATCTTTCCTTAAGAAGGAGATAGAGATCTATTAACAGTGAAAAAGATAATTTATTTGCATTTAGATTTGCTTTCTCTCCCTTCCTGCTAGCACTATCCACATACCAACTGAATGCCATATACACTGCCATAATAACTCACGCAGCCTGGCTTCCACTAAGACCTTTTACTGCCCAGAAAAAGAAGGCTGTGGATTGATGTCAATTGGATTCACTGGTTGTATCATGCTCTCCATCAGCCAGAGCCCCTGACATTATAGAATAACGGCATCACCCAAGCACCAGATGGGATACAACGCTTACAAGGTAAATAAATACGTGCCATAAACAAGAGACCAAAATATATTGTTATTCTGCAATTTATAGTTCTTTATTCCTATACCTCATTTTCTCATCTCTACAATAAGAATAATAATAGCCCTGTCTCACAGAGTTGTTAAGATTAAATGAGATAATATATATAGAATAAGATTTTGTAATGGGATTCTGTTATCTCTGGCAAGGTTTGACTGAAAACACAAAGCCAGAAACAATGAATACTAATCGCATCCACATTTTAAAACAAAATGCCAGCGTGTTTACATACAATATAATATAAATAAACTAAGAAAATTCTTTTTCTGGCCATAACATACAAAACATTTTGAAGTTTATGAGAAGAGGCTTAAAGATTGAAGAGAATAAGATCAAAGCATAAGGATTTCTTTAGAAAGTTGTGTAGATGTTTTTTCTGCCACCTTCAGGGAACTTCTGAGGATGAGGTTGCTTCAAGAAAATTAGTAGAATAGTTTAACATGTGGGGTGCCAGGACTGATACTTGACTCCTGCATGCCTAAGAAGGCTAATGGCAAGAGGCTGGGGGGGGTGCCTGTCTAAGGCAGGGGTGGAGACAGGCTGCATGGACGTGACTGCACCCTGAGCATCACTAGGGAAAATGTTTATGTTCTTCAATAGGCAATGAGGACTTTGCAAAAGCGTGTCAGTCCTAGGTGATCTTGAAAGGCGCTTCCCCGCTGAGTACCACCTCTAGAACCAAAGTGATCATCATAGAATCCTTAAACCCATGGCCTGAAAAACAAGTCAGTTAGCAGATAACCACAGGAGGTAAATGGAAACTACAAATGGGAAATCAAGAAACTACAAATGGGAAATCCTCAATAATGAGATTTTTTGAAAAGCTCACAATTAGAATGAAAATTCAGACAGCTGGCGAATATCATATTATACATATCAAGTAAGCATTTTTTTCTTGATTCCTTTTCTCCACGTATTATCTTGAAGGCATTCTTCTATTGCTTCCCTACATTGTTGCCTCTAACTCTGCTCAACCTGACTGAAGAAGCTGACACCAAGGTGCCCCCACAAGACCACCTTAAGCTTCTGAGGCTGAATCAGAACTGAGCTGTGAGAGGAAAACTGCTTAATCTTGTAAGAAATTGTTTTGAACTTGAGTAGATTTTTCACAACCTAAAACTTACCCAAAACACAGTGAGATGTGCAAGGGTTGTATACAGGAACAAAGAGGAATTATTTACCACTGTACTCATTTACAACTGTGTTCCTCAAATCATGGTTCACGCTGCAACAGGAATTTGTTTGGAATAGAGAATCTTAGGACCTACTCCAATCCTTCTTAATCAGAATACTCATTTCAACACCTTTGCCAGATGATGCACATGAAAGTGCACTGGTTTATAGGACAATGATAAGAAAGAGTAGGGTTGATTTTTTTCATGCAAACTTTTGATTCCAGATCATTCAATAACCTTATGACATGTGCAAAGCATTTGGAAGAATTTACTCAACTGTTACAGAACTGAAGGAAAAGTCTTAAGTCATCATTAGAATGAATCAGCAAAGCAGCTTCTTTTTTTTTTTTTAATGACAAGTGAGACTACCTGTAAAGAGCAAAAATTTTAAAAATATAAGACATATTTGCCTACTGAAGAATCAACTCTAACAAGAAAGATATCCCAGGTAAATCGCTTTCAAGGCCTGCCTGCCATGTTATGAATTCTCTCTCTGTCTATGATTCTCACTATATACTATTAATATATACATAAATGTATATACATACATAAGTACATATACA
>NW_012146078.1:7299381-7303231 GCF_000956105.1 Propithecus coquereli | reverse complement strand
ATATTATGTATTATTTTCATGATTGGAAAGCCTAGTTTAAAAGTAAAATTGAATTAAATGAAAATGTGTTTAAAAAAGATGTGTGAGCTGAGTTGATAAATTTGGATCTCACATCAGCATGCTCACTATCCTGGACCCATGAGACTCTGCCGCCACCTGTGGCAGAAAACATAAATTGAAGATGAAGGCACTAAAAGGTGGAAAATAACAGAGTAAAGATTCTGTAGCTAAATATATGTAGTTGTTATTAGGGAAAATCACCTGGAAGCATCTGACAACTTATATCACCTAACTTGATGCTGAATACATGATAAAATAGGGATTTATTGAGAGATTCATAGAGCATTAAGGAAACAGAGAAAGCAAGCACTGTTTGCAAGATCCTCTTTCTTTAAGTTTCAAATACCATGTATCCCTCACAGCAAAAAACAAAACAACACAAAACAAAAAGCAGGCAAATTGTAACTCACATCTGGCTACATATTAATGGGTCTCACTTTTTTCTAGGCCAGAGTTTATCCATATTATTTATTTAAAATCAAATAAGACAGTTTGAAGACTTTCTTTGCTTCTTAGGCTGTGATTTTACATGCAAATGGCTTTCAATGTTTTACAGGACCAGACAAAGTCAGTTAAGAAAAGACTTTCAAACAGGTGTTTCTCTATAAGCATACGGAGTCCCCTGCCTTTTCCCTTTTATCCCTCACGGCTAGATTCCCCAATCCCTGCTGAGTCAGGTTTAGTTAGCTTAGAAAATTTTCAATTCCGTGTGCCCATCACTGACAGAATCATTGAGTAATGAATAAAAGTAACCATGGGTAGTAGTTTCAGGCTTCAGTTTCTGTCATGGGAAAAAAATTAATCACAAATTGTTAGATACAGAAATACCATTTTTTAAACTATGATTTAAAAGGACACAATCAACTAATTGAAGCCAGAACAGAAATGCTTAAATAATGTATAGAGTGGATATCTTGGTGGAAAGTACATTTTAAACATTTTAAAAGATTTTTTTTTCTTTTTATGGCTTAAAACATTCCCAGGAATTAATGATACAGGAAAATAAGAATCTGAATAAAGCTGATTAGGAAAATCGTGGCAAAAATTTTCAAAAAAAACACAAAAACAGAAATTAGCCAATCAAGGACAGTAACAATTACATGAAACTGATATTTATTATATAATTCATACTATAAATTTATGAAAGGAAATATGGCATTGTAGGTATTTGTCCTGGGTCTATTCTAAGTAATAGTGATTATACTTACATAGTAGGACCTAGACAGATTTGATGTCACTCCTTTCCCAAACAAAGAGGAGAATGGAACCAAAATTTGAATCAAACTTCTGCTGGATTTGGGGATGCTCTGTTGGGAGATTGATCTTTGCCTTCAAGGATTTCAACTTGAGTGCTCTGGGGAAATAATATTATACAACAAGGGCTATACTAGCATAATGATTAACAGCCTTATAGCACTCATAAGAAAACAACATAATGTTTAGGCTGAAGGTCATAGAAGTCGTATTAGTTATCTATTAATGCGTAACAAATTACCTTAAATATTAGTACCTGAAAACAACACATATTTATTTCACAGTTTCTGTGGATCAGAAATCTGAGCACTTCTCTACTGGGTCTTCTACTTTAGGGTTTCTCAAAAGGCTGCAATGAGTATGCATGACTGCATAGCCAGGGCTGGGCAGTCATGTCAAGACTTCGCTGGGGACAGGTCCCCTTCCATGCTAACTTAAGTGGTTATGAGTGAGATTCAGTTTTTGAAGAGATGTTGAATGGAGGACCTCAGTTTCTTACTAGCTATTGGCCAAAAGTGGCTCTCAGTGCATTGTCACATATGGACTTCTCCAATATATTACCTTGTTTTTACCAAGACAAAATAGAAGTCACCATATTTTGTAACAATCATGGAAGTGACATTTCATGACTTTTGCTATATTATATTGGTTGGAAGGAAGTCACTAGATTCAGGCCACATCGAAGGGGAGGGAATTACAAAAAGCTTTGAAAACTAGGAGATGAGAATCACTGTGGGCCATATTAGAAGTCTGTCTACCACACAGGTTTCAAACTAAAAGTGACTTTTCTCCTTCTTGGAAGATATATAGCACCCTACCAGCACATTTCTGGCTTATTCTGACAAATTTGCTGAATAGAAAATCTGATGACAATGCTGATTTCATTAAAAAAAATATCATACCATAAAAAACAAGATATTTTTTTCTGGCAAGATATAACTTGGCTAGTCTTGTTTTCCTGAAGAGTGCTTTAAAATTTATTTCCAACTTTTCTATTGTCACCAGTTGTGATAAAATGTCCAATACAATAAAATTACCAATGGCAAATGATATTATGGAACTTCTTGCAGCACCCAAAACCTGCTTTCAATAGATATAGTTTTTTAGAATTTTGCAGAATTGATAAAGCAGACAAAAAACAATTTGGCTTTCTGAATTGTATAGAATTTTATTAATCTCAAGTTGCCTAATCTTAACAAACAAGCTTAACTTCATTTCAAGCCTGATCAAAGGAAAAAGAAATTAGTAAATATTTTATAAATAAGCCCAGTCCCCATTTTCAGATGTTATCATTCTCCCCATTCTGTTTTCTCTCATCACTTTAATTATCCAAAAATCATAATGAAAACTAGAGTTATGAATTAAGCAGGATGGGCTGGCTGAACATTGCCCTTCAGAAACCTTATCTTCTTGGCATTCCCTGGTCTATGACAATAATGATTAGACATCACCACCCATGAGGACATGAGGAGGAGGAGAGCTTTGATTTCCCAGGTTATATTTGTCTAAAGAGCTGTAACTAAGTAGATCAGTGGAGGAAGAGAAAGTTTTACAGAGCTATGAAAGTATATTTTCTCCAAACCAACTGCAGATAGAAAAATAAAATTTTATGATTTAATAGAAAAATGAAAGACAAAGGAGGTAAAACATCAAATTAAATCTGAATGATAAAAATAAGTCCAAATATTGTACAATAATTTTTCCTTGGTATCCATGAAGCATTCATTTCAGGACCTCCCTTGAGAAGCAAAATTTGTGAATGCTCAAGTCCTTGATGTAAAATGGCAAAGTATTATTTTATAACCTATGTGTATCCTCCTATATTCTTTAAATCACCTCTAGATTACTGATAATACCTAACATAATTTAAATATTTCATAAATAGAAGTTATATTGTATTGTTTAGGAAATAATAACAATAAAAAAGTCTGTATGTGTTCAGTGTGGACACAATTTTTTTCCCATATTTTTGGTCCCTGATTAGTTAAATCCATGAATGCAGAATCCATGGATACAGAGGGCCAACTGTACAGAGTATATAAAAACTGCCTTTGCCCATTTCGTGTTGCTATAACAGAATACCACACACTGGGTAATTTATATTTAAAAAAAGAAATTTATTTCTCACTGTTTGGAGCCTAGAAAGTCTAATATCAAGGAGTCAGCATCTGGTAAGGGCCTTCTTGCTACATCATCCATGTGAGAAGGTGAGAAGGTGAGAGAGGGTGAAAGAGAGAAAGAGGGAATGGGGCCAAATTCTTCATTTTATATGGAATCCATGATACCTAACCTACTCCTATGATAATGGCTTTAATCCATTCATGAGGGGCAGGCCCCCTCATGATCTAATCACACCGTAAAGGTCCACTTCTCAACACTGTTGCACTGGGGATTAAGTTTCTAACACATGAACTTTAGGGGACACATTCAAACCATAGCAGGAACTGTATTTCATATGTATGTGTCCTTTTTTTTTTTTTGCTGTGAAAATCCAAAATGTATCAAATTAGATTTTTAAAGCTCATAAGCTCCTATC
>NW_012146078.1:7297593-7299331 GCF_000956105.1 Propithecus coquereli | reverse complement strand
ATATATATATGCACAGATCCAAGAGAAAGAAAGAAACATCGTGTTTTCTGGAAAATAGAAATTGTCCACAGAGATTAGTTAAAAATAAATCAAATGGTGTAATTTAAGTACTCAAACTTTAGGACATGTTCAGGAATTACATTAAACTCCTCTACACAAAACAATAAATATATCCATACAGAGAAACAGAAAATTGATAAACAAAATAAAGATTAGAGAGAATCTGCTTTGCTCTTAATTAATTCAGCTTAGATTAAATAGAAAGATAGAAATTTCCTGGTTTAAAATGCATGCTTTTTTAAAAAAACAATTTTTATAAGTTGTAATCAAAATATATATCTTATGTATATTTATTTTACTTGACAATTCATCATTTAGTTATTTCTCATAAAGTAGAGATTTTCTTTCTGACATGACATAGAACCAGAAGCCATAAAAGTAAATGTTAAATGAAGTTTATATTTTTAAAATTATATATAGTATAAAAATAACTGTAAAAGCCAAAGGCAAGTGATAATTTCTTTGAAAAAAATTGTTGCAAATATGACAAAGAAATATTTTCCTTAATATGCAAAGATTTTTTCCATAAATATAAAGCAAGAAAATTAAACCAATAGAAAAATAGGAGAAGAACATAATGGTAGATTGCATTATGTGTTCACAATATTTTTTTTCCTCTCCATGTTCTTTATATGCCTTTATACCCAATTGAAATTGGTCTTGGCCATGTGACTCACTTTTTCAATCTAATATAAAGGGATATGTTGTCTACAAGTCTGATGTGTCACATCTGAACAGAAGCTTTAGATGTTATTGTGTGTCTTCATAGAGGTCCTTTTGCTCTGCTCCCCAACCATGAGAACTACGAATTATAGATAGTGACTATGCCTGTAACCTGAGCTTCGAAATGAGAAGATTTACAGAGCTGAGCCCAGCAAAGCCAGAGTAGACCCGTGTATTTATATGCCACGAGGAAGAAATAAATGCATTTTGTTAAAAAGCACTGAGATATGGGACTGTTATCACAATAAAATCTGTCTTATATAAAACCAAACTCCAAGTTCAAAGAAAAATAAATACAAATACCTTATTAACACAGGAAAATATGCTCAACTTAACTAAAGTTTACAGAGTGCAAATTACAATAGCAATGAGATATAGACATTTTAAAAAATTAAACAAATAAGCTAAGATTTATAATCAATGCAGACAATGCTCTAGAAGTATTAAGCATTCACAAACACTATTGGTGGAAGTTTAAATTTGTTCTACCTCTTCCTCCTAAGAAAACTTTAAAAGCACATACCATAGAGCTAGCAATTCCATAGGAATTTATCCACCTATAAATTCAAGCATATGCACAAAGATGTACGTGAAGTGGTATTCATTACATAGTCCTTTTAGTAAAAAAGAAAGAAAATTAAAAGAGCAGGAGATTGGTTAAATAAATTAATGGACAGCCATACAATGGAATAAGGAGTAGCATATAATAACATAATTGAAAGAATATGGATGATACACTGTTAATTTTAAAAATCAAGTTGCACAACAGTGTGACAATATGATCTCATTTATTTTTGGAACATTCTGATACATGCACAGAAATTATCTGGAAAGATACTTAAGAAATAGTTTAAAAGTTCTTATATCCAGGAAATGGTTTTATGAATCTGCTAGTGTCATAGTGAAGCAACTTCTACTTATCACTACTTGCTATTCTATATGAATATTTATTTTA
>NW_012146078.1:7291299-7293813 GCF_000956105.1 Propithecus coquereli | reverse complement strand
GAACTGTATTTCATATGTATGTGTCCTTTTTTTTTTTTTGCTGTGAAAATCCAAAATGTATCAAATTAGATTTTTAAAGCTCATAAGCTCCTATCTTCAAATCAAAATAAAAATTCAAGTTAAAAATAATATATAAGACTGTTGAGAAAATATATCAGTCAATCACTTAGCAATTAATGCTAATGTGGCAATATCCCAGTCAGATTTTAAGGTTTATTACATAAATAAAATGGATATTACATAATTGTTATCAATGAAAAATGTTAAGCTCTAGTGACAGCAAATTGAATTCTCCCTAATGACAAACAGAAACAACTTGTTTGAAGACAGTTCTCTAAGTATCTCTTGCATTTGCCAACAGAGATACCGATAACATTCTTTCTCAACTTTTTAAGAATGTATAGGGAACAGCCTTGAAAGATAAAATAGGATTTTCTTTCAGAGCACAGGTAAGTTTATTTACTGCTGGGTATAATAAAACATAATATCTCCCTCTGTAACTGGCTCCAAGAACAAATTTTAATGAAGGACCCTCATATGTTTTTTATAATCCTCTCCCTTAAGTAACTACTTGACATTTTGGGTTGATTCCCAGAAATGGTGGATTTTCTGCAAGACAAAGGAGTTGAAGTTCTGAAAGTCCCTGGTCAGAATTCATGACACCAAGACTCACAGTCCCCCTGACCTGCCACAAGACACATGGCCCCTCCTTAACACATTGACTGCTACACTAGAAAAAAATTATTTTTTCTTTGGGGCCACGGTGTTTTCTTACTAATATAGAATAAAAACGTTGAAAACAAAATGATCCTTTCTAATTTAATGAAAAATTTGTTATTTTTATTGTTTTCTGTGTTTTCTTCAATGAAAAAGTAAAATGAAAACTTGAAAATTAGTAATGTAAAAAGTAATGTGAAAATTTGAAAAATAGTTCAAAAGAGTAAAGTGTCTTTCTTGACTTGTCAGGTTTCAGTATAATTTAAAGATAAACATAAATAGAAAAATGAAATTTATTGATTTCTATTCATTTAATCTGCAGTTTTAGAATTGAATTGTCAACATTAATTGTAACAATAAGAACATCAACAAAGAAGATTTTCATGGCCCAACTGCTAGATTTTGCCCAGTTTGCTTCACAAGACCCGGGTTCAAAGCTAGCATGAGTTAAATACAACTAACATGGCAGTTAATGTGTTAAAAAGCCCATGATCTCCATTAGTCAGGGAGATGGATTTGAGACAGCTTCTCCCATTCTCCAGACAAGATGTCTTTCATATATAAAAAATTCCTTTCTTTCTTGGCAATTCTCATTGTCTCAACTTATATCTTGCTCTTGCCCTATAATCCTATCTTTCTTTCTTCCATAAACCTCATTTTCATGCTTGCCTTACTTTGGTACACCTGGTCATTTTTCGACATGAGTGTGCCAAGAACTGACATTTCAGACTGAAACCTGACATACATATCTCAGAAACTGAGAGATCAAGCTGATGGGTAATTGCGTATGACTGGGGAGAGGCAAGATGGTAGTCTAGAAGCAGCCCGCATGCACTGCTTTCAAGGAAAGGATCAAAAGTTGCAAGTAGATGCCCACCTCTGGATGGGCTTTCTTGGAAAGAGCATTGTAAAACACCAGAGAAGTGACAGAGGACATTCAGAGTGAAGGAGAAGGTGATGGGGTGATTCGTTCTTTAAGATTGAAGGTACCTGGGGGAGGCAGCCACACGTGGGGATGTACTGGAGGAGAGAGCCCTGGGGCGCCATACTCCCTCCACAGACACTGTGGCCTGAGCTGCGAAGGGGACCCCAATACCACCACAGATCTGTGGTCTCATCACAGAGCTGCTTGGAGTCTGTGCAGTGACATTGCACTGGAGAGTGGACACAGCAGGGATCTGGTGCCTACCATTCCCAGGTTACTGCAACTGTCACCATTCTGAGCTCTCAGGTACAAGATGCCAGGTCTATACCGAACTCAGCTTTGCTGCAGCCACCTCTGCGTCACCCCTGCTGCACCAAGAAAAGAGCAAACAGAGCAGACACTCTCCTGTGCCATGCCCTGTGACTGGGAGCCAAGCACAACAGGGGTTTTGAGTAGAACAGGTGCCACAAATGCCACACACACCACCTAAGAAGCCTTGCAGGGACTGCCTTTGTGGGACCTTAGCACGGTGAGAGCCCCAGCTGCCTGCTGGCCCTAATCCTGCAGCCCCATCAACGTGACTCCCACACTGTCTCCAGCCTGGTGGGGCTCCACCTCCACAGTTCACATGCTGCTGTTGGACTGCATGGTCCCACAATGCAGCTCCTGCGCTGCCTGCAAGCTGCAGCCCTAGCCCTGAGGCTCCACCCCCAAGGCATCACTGAAGCCTGGCCCAAAGCTCTTCCCTGTGAAGCGCCAGTGTTCCTGTATCTCTGAGGCTCAAAAGAAGACATACAAATAACCAAGAAACAAATGAAAAATGCTCAACATTGCCAATCATCATGGAAAACAAATTAAAACCACTGTGAGAT
>NW_012146078.1:7288652-7291249 GCF_000956105.1 Propithecus coquereli | reverse complement strand
TAGTTGCTTTTACCAACACCCTATATTTTCTGCTCTTTTGTAATGTATGGATTATACTTTCTTCGTTTAGTTGCATGGCTCATAATTTTGGGTTAGAAAGTGGGCGTTTTAGATAATATATTGTAGCAAACTTTGGTTATCCCCTCTCTCTCCTGAGGGGAAGGGGCTTGCTGTTTGTCTATTTGTTTAGTGACTGGCTAGAGTAGTCTATTATCGTTTCCCCCCCTACCCTCACCTACCCTACCCCTCCTCATGGCTATGCTAAACTTGGGGTAATGCTCCTTGGAAATGTACAGCTTAGTCACCTTGGGATGACAATTTTTTGGCAGGGCTTTTTTGTCTTCCTTCCTGATCACAGCCAGCTGTGAAGCTCCACTAATTGCTGAGTGATTTGTTCTATTGTTTTCAACAGTTCCCTGAGGCCTTAATTGCTCTACAAATTAATCCAATCAAATTCAGACTCCCTTGAAGGAACAGCTCCAAATGTCCATACTGGATCTTTGTTCTCTCTCCAAATGGGCTCCTCCCTGCAGATTTCTTCCCCATCTCTTTCCTGCAAACTAGCTAACAAACAATTTAGACTATCACTTTACTAAATGTACTAATATTCCAATTGCCCCCAACCACAATCAACATGGTTCTTGGGAGTGCCCATAGACCTTTATATCTTATTGCAAAAAAAATTCAGTCTTTGGAAACAGATTAGGAGCTATCTGTTCTAAATTCTGCTTCTCCCTCCAGGTAAAATCTCTGAGTCATGGCTTTAAAGCTGGGGGTGGGGAAAATGCCACACTTCAGTCTAAGTTATATCCCTCCTTTATGAGCTGAGCACTTTGTGGGGATGGGCAACAGCCTGAGGTCTTCTTTTCCTGCTTCTCCTAGCACAGAATAATCACTTTACAAGCTAAGACTAGCATGATCAGTTCTGCAGTATTATTCTTAGTGACCCTACGGCCAAGGTAGAGACTTCATTCCATGAGTAAGGGCTGATTGTAGGATGGGAGTCCCCACTTTTCAACTTTACCTGTCTGAAACCTATACTCATCATCGGGTGGCTGGTATCCTGCTTTTCCCAGGAAGAAACCCTTCTGACTGGGGTCTGGGGACAGAGAGAGCATTGAGATCTTCAACATGTTAGTGTGGAGTGTGCTTTCTACCTTAATCAACTGGGGCAAATTGGAAGGAAGTGATTTTGTTTCAAATATCATTGACTCTGTCTTAACAACTTTTCATAGATTTACCTGAATAGATATTTCTTCATTTATTGTAGGCTCTTAGGATAATGTCCCTGGGCTTTAAATAGTTGTGTATTTTTTAAACAATTTTTATCACTTTCACTGAGGAGCAGGTCCATAGAACTCACACCACCATGCCAGAAGTTGATTTGTGTTCACTGTTTCTTGATATGTACTTTCAGTCTTCAGCAAGCAGGTTAGTCTGTTAAGTAGCTAGCAAGGGGTTCTAGGGCTCCTAAAGATGAAAGTGGGTGCCTTTCCTTGGTGCTGCCTTGAGTAATTGCCCCACCTGGGAAGAAGGACAAGGGTAGACCCAAGGCCCCCGTGTTGGTGCTGCCCCACCATAACCCTGTCCCCAGCAACTGCCATACCTGGGGGAGGAGGAAATGCCCTACCAATCTACCAATCAGAACTTAGCACATCTACTGCAAACAAATGCAGAGGACTCTCTAGCCCACAGATCAAGTGGCATAGGTGGAATAGAGTCTGGGAGGTGACTTAGGGCAACCTAAGGCTAATTATCATGCCATTAGCTTAAATCTACATTGCAGTTCACCCCCCACATGGGTTTTCAGAGAGGCTCATGGGAGATCTGCATGTATAGTAAGACCCAGGTCATATAAATCCCAATTGTCCATCAAAGTGGTTCCATGATGACATCTGAACCATGGGGAGGTCTCTATGCAGACACTATAAAACAAGACCCAGACCGTAATCAAGGTCTCTTTTGCTATAACAGGGGGTCCAGTCATCACCTTTGGTGTATGTGTTTTGCTCTGTAAACCTATATCTTGCTCTTGCTCTATAATCTTATCTTACTCCCCCTGAATAAATTTCTCCTCATGTTTGCCTTACTTTGGTGTGTCTGTTCATTCTTTGGCCAAGAGCACACCAAGAACTGAGAACACAGAACAAGACTGCCAAACCCCACAAGTCTAGATGTCATTTCTTGTATCTATACATCTAATTCTTGACTCTTTTACTTTGTTTATCCTGTCCTTTTATCCAATGTTTATGTTTACTCCTTTACAATTTTATTATCTACCTAGATCTCAGCCATCCTTAAAATAGAGCCTCTTTCTCCAGCAAAACTTTTGTTGGCAACTCTAATCCATGCTGGTTTTGATTCTCATATCTTTATTATATTCCATTCCACATGATATTATAGCTATGTTATATAATGTTCTATATTATTCACTAATTGTTTTATATATAAACTTGTTACCTGAATTAAATTATTGTTTGTTACTTGCCCTTTGCAGGTGAGATAATGATTGAAACTTCTTTTGAATCATCTTATGAGCAAACACATAGAAGTGCATGGCTTTGTCAGACATCACTGAACTACTCAAAATGACTCAA
>NW_012146078.1:7274094-7274462 GCF_000956105.1 Propithecus coquereli | reverse complement strand
GGCTCAAAAGAAGACATACAAATAACCAAGAAACAAATGAAAAATGCTCAACATTGCCAATCATCATGGAAAACAAATTAAAACCACTGTGAGATATATCACCTCACCCCTGTCAGAAAGGCCATTATGAAAAAGTCAAAAAAACAAAAGAAGCTAAAGTGTATGCAGAGAGAAAGGCATGCTTATATGCTATTGGTGGGACTTCAAATTAGTAAAACCTCTGTGAAAAACATTATGTAAACTCCTCAAAGAAATAAATGTAGAGACTTACCATTAGACCCCACAATCCCACTGCTGGGTATCTGCCCAAAAGATAAATAATTTTATCAAAAAGATATCTGCACTCAAATGTTTATTGGAGCACAATT
>NW_012146078.1:7270758-7272139 GCF_000956105.1 Propithecus coquereli | reverse complement strand
GTTATAAATAAACTATATAAGATAACTATACTTTGATGAAATAAACAAAAAGTATGTAGGATAGTGTCTATGTTTATTTAAAATTTTGCTTAATATTACATGAAATCTGCCCAGATATCAAGTTTAAGCTCTGAAATTCTGAAAAATTTTGCTGCATACTTCTGAGAGAATAAGAGCGAAAAAGTTAAGAATATTCAAGTACGTTGTAATAATAAAAACATTTTTTACTTCATGGACCCCCTGAAAGTTTCTCCAGGAACCACAGGGGTTCCCAGATCACAATTTGATACAAGCTGTTCTACAGAAACATAAACACATCTGAATCAAGAGGAAATAGAAAACATGACTAAATTTTTCACCATTTAAGTAAAAAATCAGCAATCAAAAACTTGGGCCAATTCCATCCCTAAACAAAGGGAATGGGGGTAGGGCTAATACTATATCTAGATAAATTTTATCATTCTGTCAAGAACAGGTAATCAAAAATTCATGGAAAATAGAAAAAAAGAAGGTAAGTTCCCTGTGTGGTCAGCATAATGCTTCAAGCTATTTGTAAAGAAAGTAAATTTCAGCTATTTCACCACTAGAACTGATGAGAGAATTCATTGGGATTACTGGATATGAGATCAGCATATAAAAATGTGTAGCATTCATGTATACCACCCATTTCACTATTGAGGCATTAGAACAGAAAAAATATTACCATTCATAAAGGCAATATAGAGACTATCTGGCTAAAAATCCTACAAAGGGTACCCCTTTATAAAGAAAATTTTAACAAATTATTGAAGGATATCAAAATTAAATATGAAAAAAATGTCATGTTCCATTATGGAAGGACTAGATAATATTTTAAATCAAAAGCAATTATCATGAGATTATTTTGTGAATTAATACATTTACCATCAGTATTCCAACTTAATTTTTTAAATGAAACTTGTCAAGCTATTTTAAAAGCATACTGCTCAATGTCAAAATCTAGAAGAGTTAGAGAAAATGGAGCATTTCTTGTCCAATTCTAGGACCAGACTGAATCACCCAGACCTTGGATGGTTTGCATGTACATCAAAGTTTTAGAAGAACTGTTTTTTGGAGAATCTAAGAATGGCCAAACACTCTTAACAAAAATTGGAGGGGCCTTGCCATACCATGTATCAAGACTTACTATTACTAGGATGGCTTTTAAGGCAAAGTGGCCTTGATACATGGATAGACGAACAATGAATAAATATAGAATATAGGAATAGAGCCTATTTTACATAGCATCATGTTATGGCATCATAGAAAAGATAGATAAAACATTGCAAATCAGTGATGACAGGGTCATCTGTACAGTAAAAGTCTCCAGGACACTGCGTTTTCACTTCATATATATATTTAT
>NW_012146078.1:7267115-7268558 GCF_000956105.1 Propithecus coquereli | reverse complement strand
CATTCCCGCTTTCAGGGACAATTTTGAAATTTTATCTTTTATTTAATTAGGAAAAAAGTTTTATGGACTAGCACAATAAAAGTAGTGGAAGTGAGGGTAATACCTATGATGCTGGTCTCAGATTAGCTTTTCTTCGCTTCCTGAGATTTAACCACAGCACAAATGCATAATAGGGATATGCAGGTTGTCCAACTTCTGACCTCAGGACTAATGGAATTCTGAGAGCAAAGGCCAATGGGGTGTGCTGGCCCTTACCCTTCTGTTAGATGCACTCAATCACACTCAAGGCACGCTCTGATAGGTATTACCTTCCATAAATCCCATCCTTAATTATGTCTATAATGGTCTGATCCTTCCAAATGGGCCATCTCATACATTATGCTTGACCCTCATCATTTAATGAGGTGTTCCCTGAATATAAAGTGTTTTCAGAGAGGCATTGATTTTTCAAAACCCTAGAAAATCCTTGAAATGGAGGCTAGGATTGATTGGTTTGTGGTTGGCTAGGTGAGTGAGCAAGAGGGATAATCCCATGGGGGCCAGGTAAATAGACCAGATCTGTTCTCAGCAGCTGCAGCAGCAAAGAAAGTGACTATACAACAGCTTCTTCAACCTGCTGCTCTGGCTCCCTGCCAACTCTAGGGAAAGAGAACAACTTGCAAGCAGTGGTAATTTCCCCAGCTTGTTGGAGGAGCTGTTTACATTTTAAAGGGCCTACTCTACCCTCTCTAACCAGTAGCTCTGTAGACAAGAAAGAGTTTGAAGGAAGCCAGTGAGAAAAAGATGAGTGTTTCCGCTGATAAGTATTGTCTTTATTTCAAGTTACAGGTCTGCCAGGTCTGCTCTAGCAAATATTACTGGGAATTACTCTTCTAATTCAAAAGCTTTATCATAGACACCTGTATAACTAAAACATCCTTAAAATTTCCTAATTTAAGCCCAGCATCCTGCATACCACCTAGTAGCATAACTCATTTTTAGCCTGCCACTATATTCCTGAATTTGTTTATCAACGCTGATTCCTCTTACAGCACTGATAAGAGCACATTATGCAGATGTCTTGAATTAGTTGAAGTTCTAATTGACAGAACACTTGAACTTGACTGAGAAGATAATCACTAAATAAACTGTATGTATACCTTTGTTTATCTGCTGTTGCCAATTCTGTAAATGTTTAGAAGAGAAAAATTTCAACCATTGAATAGCTTTTTAGGTAAATCATGAAGCCTAGTTATTTGTTTAATTTATAAATGTTTGAAAAGTTTTACACCAAAAAATATTCAAACTTTCATACTAAGCCAACTATACTGTCAACCTTAAATAATGAAATCCAGAAAATATGATTAAGTATAGAGTTTATTTGAACACAAAGTTTGAGTATAGTGACCTGGGAAATATCAACTCCAAATGAATAGGGTCCATATTCCAAAGTGGAGAAGTTAG
>NW_012146078.1:7250278-7252280 GCF_000956105.1 Propithecus coquereli | reverse complement strand
TTAGGGAAAGGCCAGATCACAAATGGCCTTTTGACCATGTCACGATTTGGACTTTCTTTTGAGTGAGTGAGAACTTCTCTAGAGTTGTGAGCAGAAGACTGTCATGATATACTTTATATTCTAAAATGATGACTCTAGCTGTCATGTAGAGAGTAGGTAGAAACAGAAAAATCATTTAAAAGACTATTGCAACAATCCAATTGTTGTGTCCCTAAAAGGGACAGTGAGCTGAACTTTGGACATTATATCTAGTTGTTTATTTTGCATGGAAGGAAAGATATTCCATGACACTAATTCATGAGCATTGGTTGATTGTTTGGTAAGTCTGTGAGGGACTTCGAGAAACCACATTGGAATATTTGTGTCAAGGAGAAGCATTTGTTTTCAACCTCTCACAAAGGAGACACAGTGTGAGGATATATTCTTATTCGACTGAATTATTACCAAAGAGTAATCTCCTCCCTTGCTCCAGCCTGGCAGCCACGGCTCCTATACTTGCAACCCTCCAGAGCTCAGTGTAGTGCTTTTTTTGCATTGGGATGATTTCACCTTCCTATTTGTTTGGTTTCAGCAATTTTAGCATCATTATAATAGTTGTCATATTATATTCCCTCTATTGAACTACCTGTCATTTGTTTGGTTTTAGAATCTTTGACTACTTACCGATTAATACAATTGGTTTTTATTTTATCCTACGAGTTAATTGAGTATTAATGAATTCTTTATGATACATCAATAATTAGTTTGCCTGTTTATTGTAGAAAGAAATGTGTAGTTTTTCTGTTTGTTCTTTTATTGATTGTCCTTTGTTGGATGATTTTTGTTGTGGTGAAGGAATTGTATTTAATTTTTTTTTTTTTTTTTTTTTTTTTTTTTTACTTTCCAAGTTATAGCCTAAGGAGGTCCAGGGCAAATGATCTTTTTTTTTCTCTCTCTGAACCAAATGTATATCTGGCTTTACATCTATGTGGAAATGACATAAGAAGTGAGCATGGGCAAGTCCACTTTTACTATACGAATTCCTGGGAAGGTGTCATCAACTATATAACACTATTCAGAAACATAGTTTCTATAAATATTTCTTCTATATCATTTCCCAAACAATGTCTATCTTGAGCAATGAAAAAAGTGCCATAGAGGCACACGATAACACCTAAACCAAACCTCACAATAGCTATGGGGTTTCTTAAGAGCTCTATTGAGATATGGAGGAAAATTTGAATTCAGCTTCTATGTGACAGTACCCTGATTTGTAAAATTGAAATAATAATGCTTACCTGTCTCTCTTAGCTGCTGAAAAATTAATTAGAATGTTATTTTTCTTTGAGAATCATTAATGAAAATGACTGTGCATGAACAAATTTCAGTTTCTATTCTTAATGCTAACAATAAAAAATAACATTTCTGCACTTTTTCCTGTTTTAGTTAGTCATTGGTAATTTGAAATTTTTAAATACTGTAGTAAACTACATATTCAAGAAAAAAATGCAACTTTAGAAAAACTTTATGAAACAGAATATAAAATCCACAAGGAAAGAAATTTATTTTTTTCATTCACTATTTGCTAAACATATAAAAGCATGCCTGACACTTTTAAGTATACATTTATTTATTGAATGAATATGTATTGAAAGGATTTTGTTAACATGTGTACATTCACAGTTTTACTTTAAAACTCACCACAAAGACTATCAATCTTAATTTTTATTTACATTAAAATCATATCACACATACACATTTATTTTTCCAAATAAATAATTATAATATGTAATTGTTCCATAAGCAATACTATTTAAGTTGAGAAAAATGAAAAGATATAGTTTGATTTTGTTGTTGTTGTTGTTGTTTAGAAAACCAAAAAGATCTAGATAATATGAACATGTTTCCTTGTAAATATGATAATATTAAAATAAGAGCCACTGTAAATACTACTTTAATTTCACTTTTATTTATCTGTATTTGCATGATGTTTAATAATCATTCTTATGTTTATGTTAATATG
>NW_012146078.1:7248812-7250228 GCF_000956105.1 Propithecus coquereli | reverse complement strand
AATAAAACAAAAACAAATAACTGTATACAGTATTAAATACATAGTGATGTTACTTATACTTCAACAAAGTTGTTTAAAAATAAATGGAATTAAACTGTCTAAAAGTCACAAAATCATATTATGTTCCCCAGGACCTATATGTAATATAAAGAAGCAAAAAATAAAGCATACTTTGTTGTTCAAAAAAAGAAAAAAGAATATTGAAATTAAACGAATTAAAATTAATAACTCTTCAATGGCCTCTAAGTGTTCAAATGGCAGAAGAGTCATATGTCTTTCACTTTAAAACAAAAGCCAGAAAGGATTAAGCTTAATGAGGAAAGTATGTCAAAAACCAGTATAGGCCAAAAGCTAGGTATTTTGCACCAAACAGTTAGCCAAGTTGTGAAAATAAGGAAAAGTTCTTGAAGGAAATTAAAAATGAAACTTCAATGAAGACATAAATGATACAAAAGAAAAACTGCCTTATTGCTGGTATGGGGAAAGTTTTAGTGGCTAGATAGATCAAACCAGCCACAACCTTCCCTTCATTCAAAGCATAATAAGAGCAAGGACATAACTCTCTTCGATTCTATTAATATGCAAACTGAGAGAGGTGAGGAAGCTTCAGAAGAAAAGTTGGAAGCTAGTAGAGGTTGTTTCATGATGTTTAAGGCAAGAGGCCACCTTCAGAACATAAAATACAAGATGAAGCACTAAATACTGATGTGGAAACTACAGCAAGTTATCCAGAAGGTCTAGCTAAGATAATTGATGAAGATGTCTACAGTATACAATAGATTTTCAATGTAGATGAAACAGCCTTCTTTTAGAAGAAGATACAACCAAGGACTTTCATAGCTAAAGAGGAGAAGTCAATGCCTAGATTCAAAACTTCAAAGGACAGGCTTATTCTCATGTTAGGGACTAATGAAGCTTGTGACTTTAAGTTAAACCAAATGCTTCTTCATCATTCTAAAAATGCTATAATCTTTAAGAATTATTCTAAATCTGTTCTGCTTGTGCTCTATACATGGGACAATAAAGTCTGGCTGACAGCACATTTGTTTATTACATGATTTACTAAATATTTTAATTTCAGTTGAGACCTCCTACTCAGAAAGAAAGATTTTTTTCAAAATATTACTGCTCACTGACAATAGACTTAGTCACCAAAGAGCTCTGATGGAGATTTACAAGATTAACATTGCTTTTATGCCTGCTAACATCCATTCTGCAGCCTATGGATCAATGAGTAATGTTTACTTTTTAAGTTTTATTAGTTAATAAATACATGTTATAAATCTATATAGCTGCCATAGATAGTGATTTTTCTGATGAGTCTTAGAGAAATAAATTGAAAACTTTCTGGAAAGGATTCACCATTCTAGATGCAATTGAGAACTTCCATAATTCATGGAAGGAGATCAAAATATT
>NW_012146078.1:7235601-7236297 GCF_000956105.1 Propithecus coquereli | reverse complement strand
ACTTTTATTTTATGGCCTTTTCACTCCTTAATAGAAAGGAATCATGGTAAAAACAAAACAAAACAAAACCTTGTTAAAAGTTTTAATTAGTAATGAGGCATTTGCCCACACAGTGTATATTTCTTAAGTTCGCAACCTCTCTAGAAGCATAAATCAAAAAACTAGAATTATTAAAAGCATTTCCAGAAGAGAAAAAAGGGCAAAAGCAACTTCCTTAGCACTAACAGGTTTTTTAAATTAAAGCATTTTTCTAGACATATAGTGGAATAATAATGCATGAGATTGCAATTTCTCTTTATTTGATATAATTTATTAATACCCAAAGTTAGCCAGTGTATTTCTATTTAGCAGAGCACTGGGACTGTTAAATAACAAAAAGCAATAGAAGTTTTATCATGTATGAAAAACAATTTGATCAATTGCTATAAATATACACAAAATAGAAAAAGACAAGAAAAAACTACATTTGCAATTTAAAGTTATCGGGCAGGTGTGTTATGTCACATGCCTGCGGAATCCTACTTATAAATGCACATTTTAATACCAACTCATCGGCCCTATTCATTAAGGGGAAAAGTGCTGATTAGAAACAATTTTCATTTTTTCAGTGCACCCCAAGAGTTCTTTCTTTCCAAAAAAAAATCTTTCTAATTAGATAGTTTAGACTCATTTTTTAATGAATTCATAAATTTTTAT
>NW_012146078.1:7234804-7235551 GCF_000956105.1 Propithecus coquereli | reverse complement strand
ACTGCCTTGAAGTCCTCTAAATTCATACAGCAGAAAAATAAAAAATATGGGAAAGACACACTTGTTTTCTAAACTTTAGCCCAGAAGTGATGTAAATGACTTCTGATTATATTCCACTAAATGTGCCCTAGATGCAAGAAGAATGGGAAATATAGTCTGGTTTGGTAGCTACTTCTCAGTAACAACTCTCTTTACACGGAAGGGGGAGTATGAATTTTGAAGACTAACAAGCTGTTACTACTACATAGACCATCTAACCAGTTCTCATTTTGCCAATAATAATTTTCAGGCTTAGAGAGATTAGCCAAATATCTCAAATCTACATAAGCATTGACAAGAGTCCAGACTACTAACAAAGTCATTGATTTACTTATTCATTCAGTGACTATTGATGTATTTTTTATCTTGGCCCAGGAACTATGGTTGGTGCTATGGATAACTTGTTGAAATAATATAAAAATCATATTTGAGCTGAATGGCCATTCAGTTTCCCATATTAATTTGCACTTAAAAACTAAAGGTCCTAATCTATTTTTTTTTAATTATTAGCTAAATATTTGGATTTGAAGTCAGCAAAAGTAGTATATAGTAATAAATAACTTTGACACTGAATGACTCTATGGAATTAAGTATAATACTTTTCAGATGTTTATGCCTCACTTTTCTCATTTTGAAAACTTAAATAATGTTAGTAACTGCTTCATTAATTCACATATGCAATCAGAATTTATTGAGCACCTAGGATAT
>NW_012146078.1:7233316-7234754 GCF_000956105.1 Propithecus coquereli | reverse complement strand
ATACACAAGGAGTGCAATGCGCACTACCCCAAGGATGGACATATTTGAAACACGGACTTCGGTGGGGGGGGAACCAAGGACAACACATGTAACCTAAACATCTGTACACCCATAATTTGCTGAAATAAAAAAAAAAGAATCAAAAAAAACAAAAAACAAAACAAAACAAAAAAAAAAAGAAAATGATAAGGAAAGTATGGATGAAAGGTCAAATGGAGATACCTAGCACACCAGAATAGTAAGATATTTCCCCAAATTTCTGGCTTTGGTTAGCACTACATGGAGATGGAGCCCACCAATATAGCAGGCAACTTCTGATTTGGGCATCAGAAGCCTGCCTGTGGCAGATAAAATGTAACAGCTTCATATCCTTAAAATCAGAAAACCTTGCATTTGGCCATAGTCATATCACAAACCATCTGTTTGTTAATCTCTTCATGCCCTCCTTTCCCCATCTGTAAATTGATGAGATTTAGAGAAATGATTATTAAGATTTCTGTTCTACCAATTCTGTCTTTCTTACCAATTAGAATTTAGATAGATATATAGATAGATCGATAGATAGATTCATATATACACAAAGATTGAAGAGTAATGTAAAGAAAGGTATTTATGCTTTTTCATGTGTCTATATCTTTGTAAATGTGCCAAAGACACATCAATATGAAATTGTAATCAATAAAAATACAGCAGTTGCAGTTCTAAAAAGCAAGCTAACAAGATTATCAATAAGACAAAAACCAAAGCAAATAGAACAAAGACCAAAATCAAGTTCCAACTCCACTAATATTTTAAATTAAGTGTCCAAAGAAGCTTACACATGCATGTGTATGACAAAGAGGAATGTGTGTTGGCATGCTACATTTTTGTAGTTTGATGGCCTAATTTTATCACATCTGCAAGACGGGTCTTATATCTAAAGGAAAGTAATCAATAATTAAACAGAGAAGTACCTGCTTGCCTGGCAGATCCCATATTTTAAAATACAAATAAGATTTTCCTTCCAGAAGAAATATATTTTCATGACAGGTATGGAGATAAATTCTGGGGTTTTTAAAACACTGCATCTGACAGTAATTAAGCCTCTATTAAGACTGTTGTTTATTTTTAAGTTCAAATTTGCTTAACAGCCATTAGAATCTCAGCGTTTGCTTTTGCCTGTAGTGAGACTCTTTTGTGTGCTTCACTGTGGTTCGCAGCAGGCAGTCAAGCCTGGTAATAAGAGCATGTTAATATTAGAAGAATCTCCAAGTAGTCTCAGAAATTGAGATATGAAATGATGTTTTAAAATTAATCTTTATTTTAAATGCATGTTTTTACCATTTTATTTATTTATTTATTTGAGGCAGAGTCTCACTGTGTTGCCCGGGCTAGAGTGCCGTGGCGTCAGCCTAGCTCACAGTAACCTCAAACTCCTGGGCTCAAGCGATCCTCCTGC
>NW_012146078.1:7231794-7233266 GCF_000956105.1 Propithecus coquereli | reverse complement strand
TAGAGGGATAGTCTAAATACAGATTTTAGAACTCACTGGAATAAAAGACCACTCTTATGAAGAAATCAAGTTAACCCGCTAAGATCGTGTAGAATCAGCAAAATTCCAATAACTGAACCCTGCATAACATAAATATTTAAGGCAAAAAAGGAGTGTCCAGAAAGAAGAAAATAGAATTAAAAGCCTGGATATGGTATAATTGTGTTCCAAGAGAGAAGGCATGATCTACACTAATAATTGCTGCTGAAATTTGGGGAAGACTTCACAATTAAAAGACAATATTGATTAGAGCAGTTTTAAAAGGAGCATTTGGGGCAAACATCAACCTGCAATGAGCAGGGGGATTAAACTGGAGGATAAAGAGCTCTTGAGCCCATGAAACTGTCTCCAGTTGTTATCTTGTGTGTTAGTTCTATTTCATTACATTATAGGACTACCTTATTACACTTCATCTTGAGTCAGCTCTAAGTTGACACTGCTGCTAAGCAGTGCTAGTTTTTTATAACTATGGATCCCCTTCTTAACTAATAATTAAAGGAGATTAGTTGCTGGGTTAAAGGCATTTAAGACTGAAATTGAAATTATTTCTCTTGCACTTCTTAGGAATTTATAAATTTCCAATCCGTCTAAACTCTCCCTTCTCTGAATGATTTGGTTTGCATGTAGCATTTCAATATATATGGTAAAGGCCTTTTATTCCCTTAAAGGAAGAGTTGTACTTAACTCAGATTTGAAAATAATATCTAAGAAAAGACTTAAATGTATATAAGAAGACAATGGAAAAAGAAGACAATGGTACACCAACGTATCAGAAGATAATGTTTCAAAATGTTGGATCTCCTACCTTATCACAAATGAGTAGATAATAAATAGGCACTGATTTCAATTTTGTTGCTATAAAACATAGATTAAATCATTTTAAAAGCAACCAGAATCTGCTTAAGGATTTGACCTTAGATGCCAGTGTAATAGACTATCTTGTCATTGCTTAAACATGAGTTCTACCTCAGCAAACATTTACTGCTTAAGATCCAGGCAGGAGTTCTACTTTAAAACATTGCATTTTCTACTAAATATCCTTCACTCAATTTTAAAATTCCCATCTCTTGTACATACCACCTTTCCACACATGCTCAGTACAATTCAGAAATAACTATGTATGTCATACAGGTTTCCAGCAAGAAAGAGCACATTCAAATTCAAATAAATTGAGGAAAGCTCAGTAAAAGAACTATTCATGTAGTTGTAGAGAGGCATAGGAAAAACCACGAAAGACAGTGAAATATATGGGGCTTCCATACCAACCCTAGGTATTTGGGGTGGGAAAAGGAGCAGTTACCAGGAAACTATAGATAGAGAGGGCTGAGGGCAAGTCAACTTGCAGAACCTGAGGACTTTCTGTGGAAGGTCAGACAGCCTGTAGCACAGCCAAAGGAGAGTAGAGAGAATCAATGTTTGATTCAATTTTCTCC
>NW_012146078.1:7223013-7228979 GCF_000956105.1 Propithecus coquereli | reverse complement strand
AAACAATCCGCCCGCCTCGGCCTCCCAGAGTGCTAGGATTACAGGCGTGAGCCACCGTGCCCAGCCCTGCATGTTTTTATCATTTTAGATACATAAACAAGTTGATTTTCATTAGTTTTATGTTCTTTTAGGTTGCTTTATTTTTCTTTTGAGTTAGTTGGAATCAAACTCATTCATAGCTTAATAGCAAGTGAGTACAGCCAAATTAGAGGCAAAATAGAATGGAGAGTGTAAGGACATGGGCTGTGGAATCCAATAGACCTATTTCAGATCTTATCTAAATAATAAAATAACATATTTTTATTTAAAAAAATCTTTACTTGTTATCAAATTATTTCCACAGTACTCTAGACATGAAGGGCACAAAAGAGTGAAGCAAATTTTTTAAAATTATAAAAACATTAGAGTGCATATTCCTTGTATTAAGGAATTGACAACAGGCACTTTTAAGACAGGGTATATTAAATGAAAATGCAACAAATATACTGAGATGGTGTCTTTAGAATGAACCAATGATATTGTCCCTTGTCTTTGCCCAAACAGTGGACCACTTGAGAAATAAAGCAAAGTAATCTGCATGTAGAAACCTGATAGAGTTGCTAATACCAAGGCACAGAATTAGAAAGCAGCACTGGATCTAAAGAGGCTTCCACAACTCTCGCTAGCCCATCCCCAGGAGGAGCAAAGAACTTCTGACTTCCTGCCTGCAGTTTGCTCACCATAATCAGAGAGGGAGAGAGGGAGCAGTATGCACATAGGTGTCTTTCCAAATGAAAAAATAAAAACACAGTAGGGAGTAAGTGCCCCATAATATTTTTTAAAATATTTTAAAGGAGCAATTCCAAACTGTAGAGAATGCCTTCTGATCAGTGGCAAATTAAAAAAAAAAAAAAAAACCTAACTGCAAACAGTGAAGATTTGACAAACAAAAAGTGTGAAATGTGGTTCTGATACAAAAAGGGACCCTATTTCTTCCAAGAAGAAAAAAAATCAGCAATTGTATGAAAATAATAGAATCAAAACTGAAACAGAGCAGAGACCCATCACTTATCAGTACGATTTCAACAAACTTTTAGTGAGCAAGCAATTGGAATACAGTGGAACATCTCTAGTTTATTTTATATGATCCTCCTAAACCAATGGTTATACACATAGTTTTATTTTTGATGTGCAGATTTGTTATTTATTTATTTATTTATTTAGAGACAGAGTCTTGCTCTGTTGTCTGGGCCAGAGTGCAGTGGCATCATCATAGCTCACAGCAACCTCAAACTCCTGGTCTTTAGGGATCCTCCTGCCTCAGCCTCCCAAGTAGCTGGGACTACAGATGCGTATCACCGTGCCTGCAAGTCTAATTTTTTTTCTATTTTTAGTAGCGACTGGGTCTCACTCTTGCTCACGCTGGTCTTGAACTCCTGACCTCAAGCAATTCTCCTGCCTCAGCTCCCAGATTGCTAGGATTACAGATATGAGCCACTGCGCCTGACCAGATGTGCAGATTTCTATGCTAGGCTGTTTTATGTTGTCATCGTGTTGTTTTATTTTTTCCAAATTAAAGATTTCCTTTACAAAGCATCTTTACAAAGAGATATTTGTCGTTGTAGGAATTATGTGATCATTTAAGTCAATATCTAATACCACAATTAGTCAAACCACACATGTACCATCTTTATGAAATAAAGCCTTAAGAAAAGTAATTTTTTTTAATGGGGAGGAGTTTTAATTTGATTGTCTCAATTGTCTCAACTAATACAAATGATTGACACCTCACTTCATTTTTAATACTGAGATTTTAGCATCTTAGAAGTTCATACACGCATTCTTGTCATTTGAATTTTATCTACTCAGTACAAATCAAAGTTTTCCTTTGTAGAGATTGAAAAAAGATTAAAAATTTCAAAAGTATCGACTGTTATCTCTTATGGAAAAGTAGAATACTGGTGTGTTGCTATAAATACTACCAGCAGTTTGCAGAAAGAGTGTATTTAAAATAAAGAGGTGAGAAGTTAAAATTGTGCTATTTATCCATTGCATTTACTATAGATTGAAAGGGATTTGTAAGTCAAAATAAGTGAAATGAAAGAAAGAAAAGGTCAAAGAAAGTAACCAAGATAGAATGCAGAATAGGTAAATGCGCCCCTAGGGAAAAATACAACAGGAAAGGCATAAAAATAATGGCACACATCTTAGTCTAGATGTATGGAATTCAGTGCCAGATTTGGTCTTTAAGCTTTGTGTTAAGTAATTTAAATAGAGAATTTTCCATTGTGAATATGTATTTAAGTGCCTCCACTTTAGATAATTGTTTGTTTCATTGATTGCAAAGCCTAATAATGGTAGTATCTAAATGATGTTTGCTTGGCACAACGCTCCTATTAAGCGAATGAGCTTCTGCCAGAGCCCTATGCCTACATCATAGGAAATAGTTTTCTTTAAAGCTGGTTTAAGAATGGCAGGGTAAAGAAAGAAAATTCAACAGGAGAAATAACGTTTTATGTCAAAATTGGGACTCAGCAAAGGCTAGTAAAAAGAATGGGCAAAGACAAACCTTTTAGAGTTATGGAATTCATAATTTTCTACCTGCTCTATTTAAAGTGATTATAATCCTTCAACTAAGATCTATTATCTGATACATTATATTAATGTTGTATTTCCCTGACTTATATCTATTTGCTCTTCCTAGATATATTTTTATCATAAAAGGTAGAAATGAATGCTATAATTATAATCAACATATGACTTATTTATTAATTCATGCAAAGCCCTTTTGCTGTTCAAAATCACTAATGTTTTTCCTGGTATTTCTCTGCTACTATGGACTGAATGTTTCTCCTGATCTATTCATGCAAATTCCATTCATGTTAAATTGAAGGGCAAATAAAAGTACTTTTTTTGGGAATATGTAGTAAACAGTGTGATAAAGTTATTTATTGTATATAAGTCTTTCCAGTATTTTCCATGCTCTTCTAAGCATCTGAAATAATAAATCTTTTAAATATTTCTGAAGTGACCCCTTCAACGGAATGTTAATGAAAATGAAGACTAATAAATTCACACCAATCATGTGTCCATAATAACTAAAAATTTAAAACTTAAAAAAATTAAAAATAAACTTACATTCATGCAGTGGTTTGTATTTCCAAACTTGTTTGATTTTCATAACTTCTTTTATCTTCTCCAAAGCACACAATGATGTAGATGAGCAGTCAAATATAACTACACTCATTTAGGGACAGGAAAATTGAGCACCTAGACTAGGTAAGTAAAAAGGTTGACAAGACCCTTTGGTGAATCTGTGGGTAAATTGACGTCAATACCTGTCTGTTGCAGCTATTGAGAAAATGTAATTAAAAATAAAATTTTCTGATGCAGAAATCCTCTCCACAAAGGTAGCAGAGAAAGAAAACACTTGTATTATTGAAAAAATGTTAAACCAGAATGTGATGTGTATCACAGGCAATCCACTAAATGATTACAAAGACAGCAAGGAATCTTCCCCTCTTGTATAGTCAAGCAGATAGAACTTATCACATACATGATGTCAAGATAAATAATAACTAGTCCTCAAGTAAGAAGACTTAGCAACACCATTTGTCTCATATTATTCATCCTAACTTTACGTGGTAATTGGGGTGCATATCTCTGTTAGCAAATTGGCTCTATCTAGAAGAAAAACAAACTTCGTTTTATGACAGGAGTTAGTCCTGTAACATGGAGCAAGGTGCCCATCAAAGTCAGGCTCCAACCCTCCCACAGAACCTGGGAGATAGAGGTGCTATCTCCCCTGATGTTTGCATTTCAGAGATGTGCCTATGCCCTTGAGAAAGACATTCCTAGTTCACGAAGCTGAAAAAAATGCCAGTCTAGTCTTCAAAACTCTTGGTACACATTCAATGAGATGAGAAAGTATTTACAATTAAAAGCTTTCTAAGATAAATGTTGTAAAAGGAAAAGGAGAGCAGGGAAATCGACCCCATTTTCAACAGGAATAATTAAGGTTCTGATTTGCAATTTTCATTTGTCCCTGCATACCTAGCAGACCTCCAACTAGAGGAAGCATAATTGACCCAGGGCCTTTGCTCATGCTCTTTGGCGTCCCATGGCTGCTACCTGCCAACAAGACCAAGCAAGGATGCTAAAGCGTGGTCCATTCTTCCGAGAAAGGGTAGGGGGGGGTGGCTTTTGTTGGCTAACTTTGGCTCAAGGATGATGATTTTGCCAAATCTTCCTTAGACTGCATGGCTGAATAGGGCTTCCATTCAACCTTTCCCTCCCTCTCTCTTTTAGTGGGATAAGCCTTAAATCAGTGAAGACTTCTTCAGCCTTAACCAGCTTCCTCTTTATTTACTCTCAGTCATTTACTCAAATAAAATACTTTCATGTTTAATATCATTTTGGCATTTGTTTCTTGGAAGATGTGAAGTAACACACTATGGGTATACAAAATAGTACAATTGCTGTGGAGTGGTATCATTCAAAATTACTAATGTGCTTAACCTTTGAGATAGCAATTCCACCTCCAGGAGTTTATATACCTGCACAAATCCAAACTGATGTATGTACAAGGTTATACATCACCACAGCATTAATAGTACAAGATTGGAAAGAAAATAAGGGGATAAATTCAATGAGATATTGTACATCCACACAATGGAATGCTATGTATCTATAAACATGATTGAGGTAGCTCTCAGTGTGCCAATATAGAGCATATGGAGCAAACTCCAGGGCATTTTTTTTCTTTAGAGATGAGTTCTCACTATGTTGCCTAGGCTGGAGTGCAGTGACTACTTACAGGTGGGATCATAGCACACTACAGCATCGAACTCCTGGACTCAAGCAATCCTCCTGCCTCAGCCACCCACACACCTGGTACTACAGGCATGTGCCATGTTCAGGGCATATTTTTAAGAAAAGAAAGTAAGGGGCCGAAGGGTGTATATAACATATGTAACTTTTATATAAATAAAGGGGGATAATAAAAATATATTTTCACATTTGCTTAATGAAACACTGGAAGACTACCCAATACATTATGAAAGGAATTATTTTAGAGAGCAGAAAGAAATTTGGTAGAGAAGGAAATGGGCAGAAACAAGTTTGCTCAGCATACATATTTTATTAAAATTTGAACCATATAAATATATTATCAAAAAAATAAATTTAGTAAAAATTAAATGAACTTTATTGAAACCACGTAGGCATTAAACATTAAATAAGAGAAAGAATTAGTACCTTATGTTACTTTTAAAATGTTGTCTTTTATCTTTGTCTCCCCTCTGTGTACCTACTTGTGGTAAATGATCCATTTGTTCATTTGATAAGTATTGCTCAAGTATCTGTACTTATCAGACTAATCAGACTAGGCCCTGGGATGGGTGAATAGGAGAGATAAGATTCCTATTCTAATGGAGCTTATAAACAGAGACAGAGAAAGAGAGAATAGAAATTTTCAAGTGAGGTACATTCATTAAAGAGATACACTGGAAAAAATGAAGCCTACAAGTAGGATTTCACCCAGCTCTGAGATTCAGTCAAAAAAAGGAATCAGTTGCTATAGCAGTAATAATTTAAATTATTGCTCTGGCCTTGGCTATTTGAGAATTCTAAGCATGGGCATTACATTAAATTGTACAGATACTACTGAGAATCTCTGTAGTAGAAAAGTTTACATGGAAAGAAGCATAATGCCTTTGAAAATAACTTTAATAAGATTCAAGTTACAAATAGAATTTTTTTATTTCTTAAGCTAAAATCTAAAGAGGCTGGCACTTCCTTTTTAATGATGTAATAAAAAATACATTTTCAGAACTTGCATGAATTAGTTTTCAAGTAAATATATAAATTCTCACAGCTATGCAGCTTTTTCAGCAGCTAATATAATTAAATCGATATCTATACACATTAAATATATATATTCAAGTGCATTATATATTACTTTACATAAAAATTTCTTGAATATAGAT
>NW_012146078.1:7221329-7221953 GCF_000956105.1 Propithecus coquereli | reverse complement strand
TGTCATTTTTATGTATTGGAAATAATTTCTCTCAATTTGGGATTCTTAATTTTACTTTTTTATAATCTTTTGATAAACAGCAATTTTTAATTTATGTAGTCATATTACGTAGTTAATGTCTTGTTTGTTTTGTGCTTTTGTGTCAATTTTTTGCTGTCTTTAATTCATAATTATATTCCTCTGAAATGACTTCTAAAAGTTGTATAATTTTGTCTTTTACTTTTGTCTTTATCCAACCTGGAATTCATTTTAGTGTACAGAGTAATGTGAGGTGTACATTTCATTTACTTGGGTTTTTTTCTCCTCATTTGGATACCAAATTGACAAAATAACTAAATAATGATTAGGTTGTTTTTGGTATAATCTTATATGGGAGGGACAGACAAAAATTCCAGGAGTCCCATGCCTCATAGATTTAATCAGTTTATTTTCCTTTAAAACCAAACTTCTGATAGCTGAATGCTATTTTTTCTTTTGTTTTTTGTCTTCTTTAGCCATTTATAGATTAATTTGATCATTTTTCATTAAATTTTTTCTCTATTATATGATATATTCACCATTTTGGGTTTAGTGATCACTCTAGAGATTTTAATAGGCATACTTATCAAAATCTCCATTAACATT
>NW_012146078.1:7214237-7215368 GCF_000956105.1 Propithecus coquereli | reverse complement strand
AAAAAGTGGTTTGACCCCTTTTTGTGGTATGCCCTGGCACTATAAGTCACCATCATATTTTATAATGTCTTATCACTGAGTCTGCCCCCGAAATAAGATTGAAAATTTCTTGTTTATTAGAAGAGACTTTTAAATTGTTTTTGCTGCAGTGCCATTAAGTTTAACTAGAATTGCTGTTTGTAAATATCAGGAACAGACAATAATGTATTTGTTGATGTAATGTTGGAAGACATTTTTCCATAGAATGCTTATTATAAGAGATAGTTGGATATCCAGCCCTCACCAAAAAGACCATGTAAATGATTTCTAGTGAAATTAATGTGATAATTGTAATAATATGAGGTTTAAGTGGTAGGAGTAGATGTCCAGGAAGTTTAGAAAGGATCCTGTTTTCTCTTCATTTTCTCCCCAGGCCACAATCTTAAGCACAATTTTTAACAGGCCAAGTCAACCCTGGTTCTAGTCTCCGATTCTCTTACAAACGTTGGTGCTTTCTTTCCCTATGCTCAATATGTTTCCTCATGTCTCTACTTTGGGAATAAGAAGAGGGACTCTAACATACCTATACAATCCACTTTCCAAAGTATTGCAAAACAAGATGGAATTATAATTTCCCTTTTTCAAGAGTAATTTATGTTTGTTAGGAAAAAAAGCAATAGGCATAAACTTATTTGCATTAATACATGATTGATTAATAACTTCAAACCCTTTCTGTTTATTTATTAATATATTGGAAAATAGGGTACATGTTAGCCATAATAAATTTTCTATTGGTGAAATTCCAAGCACTACTCCATGTTGTAAATAACAATATGCAAGCAGACATAGGATTTTTTTTTTCTTTCCCTAGTTACCTCCAAAGCCAGGGATTTGTACTTGGAAACCTATGTTCAATATCGCCTCCATCAAGAGCACTTCTCCACAAGTGCTTATTTTTTACATAATCATTTTTTTCTACAGAAGTCTTCTTCGCAGTCACAATTCCTGACCTTTGTCTGTGATCTTCCAAATTCACCACCTCTAAGACTTTTCCACTAGACTTAAATCCTAGATGAGTTATGGATGCAGGATCTTGCACTCATCTTCACCCTCATCCTCATCCCTTCTTCAAAGAAATACCTTCTGCTCAAT
>NW_012146078.1:7201063-7202397 GCF_000956105.1 Propithecus coquereli | reverse complement strand
AAAAAAAATTACCTACTCGAGATTCCACTGTAATGAGCATTTTCAAATATTGTCATGAAAAATATCTAAAAATGTGCTTAATTGGACCTCAATACTTCATTAGAGTACTTTCTGCATCGAACTCCTCACTACTTGAGCTGTGATCCTTTCCAGTAATCACTTCCTTATTCTTTTGTTGGGATCCTGCGGCAGCTTAGATTCCTTCTTCTGTCTTGTTTCTGAAGTTTTTCTATAAATATCACTCCCATTATTCAGGCAACACAAGTATTCCATTGTTTTCCTTTGGTGCCAACTTAACCTGTGCCTCTTTTACTCTCCACTCTGTCTTATTTCCCTGTGGAACCTCGGTGTCTGCGGGAAGTGCCTTTATTTTTGTCTTGTTTTCTCTTTCTTCTCTCGTCACGCTGACTATGTTTACAGATCTGTTATTTCTGTACGGATTTCTGCTTCCAAGTCTTCACCCTGGTTTTCTCTGTCTGTGTACTCCTTTAAACATTTCTGCAGCATTTTGTTCTTTAAAGCTGTTGGCTTGATTCCTTCCCTGGGGAATTTTCTTTATATCATTTTTTAAACATGAACCACTACTTTGTGACACCTGGAAAGGTGAGCAGGGATTCTCTACCCTTGATCATCCCTCTTATATATTTTAATTTCTTCTTGTTCTCATAGGGATATTCTCAACCTCCCAAAAGCTCTGCCAAATTTTGCAGCTTTTGAGAAATTAATTTCAGCTATTACCATAACAGGTTCAGAAAAGCTAATATCTTTCACATTGCATTAGACAACCTCTATTTTTTTTAATAAAATACTATTAATTCCTCTGACCCACTTTGCCTGGGATTTTTGGTAAATATTTACAAGTATGAGCATATATATCTAGATTAGTATCTTTCAATCTGGTATTAGAGATAGGCTTACACTTTTGACTTTATTGACAAGTGTTTTAGAGTTGGGCAGACTTCATACTCTAGCCAATTGTGAACTGCATGATTCTGTGTCTCAGTTTTCTCATGAAGAAATGGAGATGATACTAACTTGATTTTTGTTAATTATTGTTAACTGTGTGGTTCTCGTCACGTTTCATATGTATTTATTACATGTAAGATTTTTTCTAAGATGCTTAAAAATTTCTGACTTTTAATTTCCTTATCTATGAAGTTAAAATAATAATACTTCCCTTGCAGATATGTATATATTAGCAACAATCATTATAAAGTACCTGATACACAATAAATGATGGTATTGGTGGTGATGATGATGATTGTCATCATTGTGATTTATCTTTTAATATTTATTCTATCCCTATACCATTTTTTTCTGAGAGCTAAAATGAT
>NW_012146078.1:7199087-7199737 GCF_000956105.1 Propithecus coquereli | reverse complement strand
TCACAGTGTCACTTCTGATGTACTTTATTGATCAAAGCAGCCAGAAGCCTGTCTAGATTCAGGCAGAGAGGAACTACACTCTAATTCTCAATAGGAGGAATATCAAATAAATTTAAGGATATGTTTTGAAAAAGCAGCAGTCTTCAATATCATATAATACCAACTCCATATTTCAAATTTCTCAATTTTCTCAAAAATATGTATCAAACTTGGTCTTCAGATCAAGTTTCTTACAAGCTCTATATATTGTATTTGGTTGTTATTTTTCTTTATTCTTTTAACATAGAAAACAATTACCTCTTTTTTAATGAAATTTACTTATTGATGAAACTGAATGGTCATATAAAATGACCCACATTACTTCTTGTGACATCATTTACTTTTATTGCTCTAATTCCCACATTTCCTCTGCACTAGAAGTAAGATCTAAAGGCTGTTTAGATTTACATTCAGCATTTTGGCAGGGTCACTTTCTAGGTGATGCTCTAGATGGCGTATTACATCATATCAGGAGACACCTAATGTCTGGCTGTCCCATTATTAGTATTTGACTAGTTATTAAAAGAAGTGGCAACTTGTTCTCTCCATTGCAAACTCATATTTTTTTTGTTTAAATCTCGAAATCAGTAAATAATTGTTGGGCTATACTT
>NW_012146078.1:7198261-7198755 GCF_000956105.1 Propithecus coquereli | reverse complement strand
TCTATGTTCTTTTTGTTCATTTATTGCCCTAGACCTAAAACAAGCTAAAACAAGCAGCCCTGATTACTTTAGTGAGGAATAAGATTTAGAGACTATGATATGCACATGTGGGTGCTCAGAGCTACTGAGTTGTCATTGTTCTAAGCCTTTCACCTGGGAACAATTTTTAAATAAAAAATCACTATGAGTTCATACTTAATGTTAAATTTAATATTATAGTTGTTTTCTTAACTTTTTAAAATGTTATACTTACATCTTTTTTCTCTTAGAAAGACAATCCTAAAAACAATAACTTTTTATTTACTTTATTTTACAGTACACACGAAGTAAAATTTTAATAACCATAATGATATCCTAACTAGAGCAATAAAACTGATTAAAATTTTACCTTAGGTTTCCTTTGTTCGTAAATATTACCTTTAAGGATGTACTAACAAAATACTATGTTCGTAATCTTGTTGAAATGATTTATTTGTGTGTGTGTGGTTATATCA
>NW_012146078.1:7190690-7191208 GCF_000956105.1 Propithecus coquereli | reverse complement strand
CGGAATGCTCCTATGTATATGCACAGTGCACATGTTAATAAACTTCTGTATTTTTTGTTATTCTGTCTTTTGCCAATCTAATTTTTAAATTTTTTTATTTATACATAATAATTGTACATATTAATGGGGTATTGTTGATATTTTGTTACATGCACATAATGTGTAATGATCAGGGTATTTAGAATATCCATTACCTCAAACATTTATCATGTCTTTGTGTTGGGAACATTTCAAATCTTCTCTTCTAGCTATATGGAAATATATGATAAATTGTAGGTTAACTATAGTCACCCTACTGTGCTTTCAAACACTAGAACATACTCCTTCTATCTGACTTTACGTTTGTACCTATTAACCAACTTTTCTTCTTTCCCCCCATTTGCAAACTCTGGTAATTGCCATTAGAATAGACCAGAGTCTATTCTAACTCCATGGGATCAACTTTTTCAGTGCCCACATATAAGAGAACGTGCAATATTTGTCTTTCTGTGCCTGACTTATTTCACTTAATATAATTA
>NW_012146078.1:7178799-7190640 GCF_000956105.1 Propithecus coquereli | reverse complement strand
CCTCATCATGACAAAGTCCCTCAGTGTTTGCTTGTCTGGAAAAGTCTTTATTTCTCCTTCATTTATGAAACATAGTTTTTCAAGATAAAAAACTCTAGGCAGGTAGTTTTTCTGTTTAAGAAGACTGAACATGGGTCCCTAATCTCTTCTGACTTGTAAGGCTCCACTGAGAAGTCTGTAGTGAGCCTGATGGGTTTTCCTTTGTAGATTAGTTGTTGCTTTCATCTTGCTGTTTGTAGAATTTTCTTCTTCATTTTGACTTTGGCTAGGTTGATTACTATGTTCCTTGGAGATGTTCTATCTGTTATTAATGTCCCTGTTGTTCAATGACCATCTTGTGCCTGGATATTTGAATCTCTGGCAATACCAGGGAAGTTTTCCTCAGTAATTCCTTCAAATAGATTTTCCATGTGTTTAGCTCTTTCTTTTTCTCCCTCAGGGATATCTATAATTCGTATATTATTTTGCTTCGCATAGTCCCATATCTCTCTAAGGTATTGCTCAGTCATTTTAATTCTCTTTTCTGCCTCTTTGAATGGCTGGCTTAGCTGGAGAGCTGTGTCTTCAAGCTCTGAGATTTTTTTCTTCTTGGTTTATTCTGTTGTTGAAGCTATCTGATGTGTTTGAAACTCCCTAAATGACTCTTTCATTGATTTCCTTAAATATATTTTTGGCTTATTTTGGTTGGTTTTCAACTTTCTCTTCAATTCCATTCATCTTATATGCCATCCATATTCTGAATTTCAGTTCTGTCATTTTAACAATATCCTTGTGGTTGGTGTCCACTACTGTAGCTTCATTTCGACCCTTTGGGGGTGTTGAATTCCTTTGTTTTTTCATGTTGCCAGGGTTCTTTTGCTGGTTTTTTCTCATCTGAATCCTCTTCTCTTGGCTGATGGCTAATACTTTTGCAGGGCACCTGTTCTCCTTTGCTGGGAACTCTCCTGCTTAGTTAGAAGAAAGGGAAGTCCCTAGATTGTGGTTTTTGTGTCCTATTCTGGAATGTTGACCCAACAGGGGAGGGGCAGGCTCACTGATAACCTATAATGCAGCTCTTCAGTTTTGTGTCATTTCCCTGTGATTGCCACAGTTCAAGCCAGAGCTGGATGATATTTTTGAGAGGTGGTGAGTTATTCCCAAGATTATTTAGGAAGTTCAATTTGGGGGATGAGTGAGACTCTCTCCATTGAGGCTGGAATTGTAGGGGATTACTCTACCAGGGGTTTTCTCATGGATGTGACAGCGGCAGCTAGGTGAGGTTATCTAGGCAGTGGTGGTGGGTGACTGGGTTGTGGTTGTTTGCTCAACTAGGTCCAGGTGTATTGGAGGCTTGAGTCTGGAGGGGTCCCTGGCAGAGTACTGTACCTCAAGGAGGTTCTACCAGCCCAGTGGCAGTGTAGAGACTCAGTGGTGGGGTCTTGGGATCCAGGAGCAAAGCTGGAATCTCACGGGTGGTGTTTCAGGCTCAGCAAGAGCTCTGGAGCCACAGGGGCAGAGCCTTAGGCCCTGGAGCAACAAGAGCCCAGAGCCAGAACTCGAGACTGCGGAGGTAGGCCATGCAGGTGGGGAGATGTTCCACCAGTACAGGGACTGTGGATGTCAGGTTGCGTGGGCAAGGATCAATACCGGTGGCCTAGGGACTACAGAGGTAGGCTGGAGCCACTGGATGGCTGGAATTCTCCCCCGGCCTTGGTCCTAACAAGGCAGTCACCCATGGCTACCCAGGTGGTACCTGTGACATCTGAGGCAACTCCTCAGCTCAGATCCCATGCTGGGGAGAAGGGATGTTCAGCTCCTAGTCACAGTATATGGCATGGAGGAGTGTCTGCTCTGCTCACTCTCTCTCTGGCCCAGTGTGAGCAATGCAAAGGATACTGCTGCAAAGCCAAGTCGTGAGCAGACCTGGTGCCATACACATGAGAGCTAAGGATGGCATTAGCTTCAGAAACTTAGGATCAGCAACCACCAGATCCTTGCTGCACCTGCTCTCCATTGCATTGTCTCTGCACAGACTCTAGGCAGCTCCCTGATCAGTCCAGAGTTTGGCCATGGTGGAGGGAGCCCCCTCACAACTTGGGCCACAGTGCCAGCAGGGCGAGTGCGGAGTCCCCAGGCTCTACACGCCTGACCTTCCTGACATGTACCCTTTAATCTTGACAAATAATTTGCTCTGTCACCTTCTCCTTCATTCTGAATGTCTCACATTGCTTCTCTGGGGTTTTACAATATTCTTTCTGAGAAAAAACGTTTGTAGATAGGCATCTCCCGGCAATTTTCAATCCTGTTCCTGAAAGCGGCACATGCAGAGGCTGCTTCTAGTCTGCCATCTTCCCATGAGCTTATTCATTCCAAATTTTTTATTTTTAAAATTGTATTCTCATAAAAATATTTTGTGGAAGGCAATTCAGTTCTATTGGATGTTCTCATCTATCCTAATTCTAATTATTTTATATGAAATCTACCCACCTTCCTAAAGTCATTCTGAAATCATCATTCCTTTTACTTCTCTATCATTTTGGGGGATAATTCCTATTCAATTTTGCCTTGTTGTAAAGTTACTGGGACACATGTGTGTCTATCATATTTCTTACTAATAAATAATATCCCAGAAGATAAGAACTACTTCTTCATTCTATTGCATTTTACAATCCAAGGCACAGTGCATTAAACAAATCAGGTTTTGTGTAATTATTTTATAGAATGAATTGCAAAGACCAAATGGGTTTATTCCTTTTTTAGCCCCATCCTCTTTCTTGATTTCTTCCATACTGTTCATATTAATCAAACTAACCCTATCATCTGACCAAGACAGTCTTAATGTTCTTCACTTGTCTGAAATTTAGATAGGTTTCTTGCTGACTATCAGCCTCTGACCTCCTTTTTCTTGGAGCATTTATTCGACAAAACTTGTAGCTGTAAATTCTATCTCTGCTTCTTTGAGATGTAAATCTTCTCCCAGACTCTCAACAGTTTTACAACCCAGCAATGTCTTTCTCTAGGATGGGCAAACCACTCCTTTGAAATGCAATGATCAAGAAAGATAGCACTTCATCTCCTAGTCTCTGTGGAGAGCGATAGCCTAACTTTCCTACAGTACAGCTAGCAAACACAGGTAGCCTAATCATAGAGACCAGCGTCTCCTTGAAATCTTCAAGTACTTTTTCACTAGATCACCTGTTACATAAAATCCTCCTGCCTTTTGTCTCAGTGGAGTTGAATTCAGTCTCTTTCTCCTACTGCAACAGTCTTGAATAAAGTCCTCCTTGCCTGATAAACTCTGTCTGGTAAATGTTTTATTTAACACATCCCTCCTCTAAATTTCCACTACAGGTGACTACTTTCCTTTTGCTGGTTGATACAGAGATAAGCAAACATACTGAGGGACAAAATTTGATCCAGGGTATTTCAAATCCACAAGGTTTTCTATTCCTTCTTTAGTTCTGTAGGTTTATGTGGTCAAACAGGTTTTGAATAATCAGTGCCCATGCCATGGATATAATGGCTCTTTTTACTCTTCCACTTACATTTTTGACAGCTTTATGAAAGTACATATGGCCATGAGATTTTGCCAACAAATTTGTGCTGCACCATGGGTAGCATGGTGTCTCTTTTCTCTTCTACTTATCTATTTAACATGTTCAATCTGGGTCATCAACTGTGGTAAAGTGGTGACCATATGGACTTCCTTCTGGGTGTACCACAATCCTTTTTGAGAATTGTATATAATATTAAGATAGCAAAAACAAGCTTCTTACCTTCATTTAGTGGAAGAGGTTGCAGAAAGGATAACTTAAGTGACTTGGCCAAAGTAAAGCTGAGATTAGCCTCATGTGTCTTATTCTGGATCTTTAAACAAAGTAATTCTCTGTCCCCACTAATAGGGTGTTATGGAAGAGAGAGCTTCCTACCACATAATATGGTTTCAGGAAAAAATTTGTTCAAACTCCCTTCAGGAAAAACAAATTTCAAAGCCTGATTGAAAACACTGTAATGAGATTGATATAACTTACTGCTTTTTTAATACTAATATATAAACTTTAAAATATGGAAAATCAGGATATCTTTGAAATGAGTCCATCATTTACTCAATCCTTAATGAAGACTAATAATAACACAGTGGAAGAAAAATAACAGAAAATTGCCTGAAAACTGCAGGGTGTCTCTATTGTTCTTGCTTTGTTTTTAATTGCAAACAGAACAGGAGCAAACAAATGAAAATTTTAGCATCAGAATAATGTCCAACCATAGAAACATGAAATAAATAAATCAATCCTCCACAAAAAAATAGGCTGGAAATTGTTTACATAATAAATGATATGCTAAAGAAACAAGGACAAAAATCATTCTATAGCTATGTATTAATGAGTGAAAGTAAATTCCTTTATAAGATCAGAACAGGAGAAGAGTGGGTCTTCAAAATTAAAATCCCTTCTTTTTTATTAGGTTACCCTAGCTATTTAGACAATGTCTATATATGGTGAGATTGTCAAATGATATGCTTTTCTCATCTCTGGAGAAACTATATGATGAATCTTTATTTTGGCACTTCTGACATGAGATGCCTTCTCTTTCCATTAGTTACCCTACAGATACACACTTTTGCACCTTTTTTGTTAGATTTTCTTGTTATTTATCCTTTATATACATTTTGAATATGTATTCAAATATGAATATGTATTTGAATATGTATTCAATTGCAAGCATGGTAGATAATTGTTTTTTGGCTACTAATCATTTTCTTCCCTACCTGAATGAGAGTAGGAGTATACGTCTATCCAGGAATGCTAGTTTGGTTATGTAACTTTATTTGGCTTTATGGTGAATAGATTGTCTTTCTCTACTCCTAGATTTTAGATTTGGCCATGTCTCACACTGGACTATTTACTGGTGTGACACAAGCAAAGACTTGAAACACGCCTAGATGGTAAGGTGTTCATTCTTGTGTTTCTGACATCACCATAGGCAGAAAATGTCTTGGCTAGCCTACTAATCCAAGAAGGATAAGAAATACGGGGAATATACCTGAAGTTTGGACTCGAGCTCAATTCAGCCCAGCCTAGATCAGTTGAACTTCAGCCGACCCACAAGTACTTGAAAGAGAACAGATGACAATTGTTTTTAGCTGTTAAGTTTTGAGGTAGCTTTTTATGTATTAATAGCATTATGTGTATCTAACACATACATACCACACTGTACAAAATTCAAAAGCTACAGTGAAAAGTAAATCTCCTTCCTTTTTCACTCTCTACCCATGAGGGTTCTTGCTCAAAATGAAAATATTATCATCAATTGCTTACATATTCTTCAAGATATACATATATGAGTAAACGTATAAACAAATAACATAAAAGCATTTCAAAAAAGATCACCTATTACAATATTATTCTATATGTTGATTTTTTCACTCTATTTTCCTTTAGTACCCTTCTTTATCTGTACAAAAAGATCTATGTCATTTTCCTTAATGACATTGCATTTATGAAATTATCATAACATATTAAAATATCTTTCATTTCTGGAAATTATAGATTATTTCTGAACTTTTAATTCTGCTCCATTATGAATAATCTTGATGTTAGTATGATTTTTGATTTGAAAGTTTTATCTCCTCTATTATTTTTTTAACAGCACTAAAAGTTAATATATATATGTTTGTCATTTAGCAAGGGCAGTGTAACTACACCATCTCATTTAATCTTCGAAATAATTTATGAGATAACTATAACCATAATGTTTCTATTTCACTGAGGCAGAAAAATGTTGAGTTCGAACCAACGTGTAGATGGTATGACTGAGCTCTCAAATTCAAGCTTTCTATTATACAATGTTGACCAACCCTGTATGGACTTTTCAAAATGCAAAAGGTCCAATGCTTGCTAATCAAAATTTCAAGTCAAATTCAGGAACATTTTTTCCTACATGATGAAAGCAGAAATTAAATAAACAGAGAAACAATAAAATATTTAAATATTAATTCATTTACTCAATATCTATTTATTGTACATTAAGTATCTATAAAGCACTATACCATGTATTGTAGCTAGCCTAGAACATATATTTCAAGATAAACAAGAATTGTTTTGTGTATTTGTGTGTGAAGGGTAACAGATTATGCTACCCCAAAATATGCCACTTTAGCATAAGAATTATTTTGAGCTAAAGGCAATTTAGAAGCAGACACTAAAATAGCTTTCTGCCCTCCCCCTATTTGCCAAAAGCAAGACATATTGTTGTGAAGATGTCTTCCCACCTCGTCTACCAGATAAGACAGAAGTTATTCACTGGAGGCAACTCTAGATGCTTATAAGCCCAGAGCTGGCACCACAGGAATCTCTATAATGAACCTTATTAACTAGCACTTGTCTATCATTAACTTCCCCATATATTTACCTTCTCACAATTTGCCATGCCTAAAAGCTCAAAGACCTCTTCCTTTTGCCTTGTCACTTTTGTACAAAATTATCATTCTTTGCTTAGACGCTATATAAGATCAAGTTTATAGCCACATCTTTAAGCTACTTATCACGGAATGCTCCTATGTATATGCACAGTGCACATGTTAATAAACTTCTGTATTTTTTGTTATTCTGTCTTTTGCCAATCTAATTTTTAAATTTTTTTATTTATACATAATAATTGTACATATTAATGGGGTATTGTTGATATTTTGTTACATGCACATAATGTGTAATGATCAGGGTATTTAGAATATCCATTACCTCAAACATTTATCATGTCTTTGTGTTGGGAACATTTCAAATCTTCTCTTCTAGCTATATGGAAATATATGATAAATTGTAGGTTAACTATAGTCACCCTACTGTGCTTTCAAACACTAGAACATACTCCTTCTATCTGACTTTACGTTTGTACCTATTAACCAACTTTTCTTCTTTCCCCCCATTTGCAAACTCTGGTAATTGCCATTAGAATAGACCAGAGTCTATTCTAACTCCATGGGATCAACTTTTTCAGTGCCCACATATAAGAGAACGTGCAATATTTGTCTTTCTGTGCCTGACTTATTTCACTTAATATAATTAACTCTGGTTCCATCTATGTTGCTGCAAACGACAGGATTTCATTCTTTTTATGACTGAATAGTATTTCATTGTGTGTGTGTGAATGTATATGTGTGTGTGTGTGTATATATATTATATAAATATGATATTTGTTCATTCATCCATTAATAAACACTTAGGTTGATTTTATATCTTGGCTATTGTGAATAATGCTGCACTAAACATGAGAGTTCAGGTATCCCTTTGATACACTGATTTTCTTTCTTTTGGGTATTTATATATGATAGGGTTGCTGTATCATATGGTAATTCCATTCTCAGTTTCTTGAAAAACTTCCATATTGTTTTGATAATGGCTATATTAATTCATAGTCACATCAACACTGTATAAAAGTTCCCCTTTCTCCTCATCCTTGCCAGCATATGTCATTTTTCTTCTTTTGATAATGGCATTTCTAACTGGGGTGAGATGATATATCATTGTGATTTTGATTTGCATTTCCCTGATAATTAGTGATTGTTGAGCATTTTTTTATATACTTTTTAGCCCATCGTATGTCTTCTTTTGAGAAATGTCTATTCAGATGCTCTGTCCATTTTTTAATGTGATTGTTTGCCTTTTTTGCTGGTCAGATGTTTGAGTTCCTTGTATATTCTAAATATTAGTCCATTTTTGGTTGAATAGTTTGAAAATATTTTCTCACATTCAACAGTTTGTCTCTTCACTCTGTTAATTGTTTCCTTTGCTGTGAAGAAGCTTTTGAATTTAATATAGTCCTATTTTTCTATTTTTCTTTTTGGTGCCTGTGCTTTTGAGATATCACTAAAAAAGTCTGTGCTCAGACCAATGTCCTGGAATGTTTTCCCAAAGTTTTCTTCTTGTAGTTTCAAAGTTTCAGGTCTGAGTTTTAAGTCTTAACTCCGTTTTGAGTTAATTTTGGCATACAATGAGAGATAGGGCTTCTGTTTCATTGTTGTACATAAAAATATCCAGTTTTCTAAGCATCATTTATTGAATAGACTGTCCTTTCCCCAATATATGTTCTTGGCAATTTGGTTGTAAGTGAGCTGGCTGAAAATACATGGATATATTTCTGGGTTCTCTATTCTGTTCCATTGGTCTATGTGTCCATGTTTACAATACCATGCTGCTTTGGGTAGTATGTTTTAAAGCCAGGTAGTGAAGTCAGCTTTGTTCTTTTTGCTCAGGATTGCTTTGGCTCTTTTGGCTCTTTTTTTGTTTTGTTTTGTGTAAATTTTAGAATTGTTTTTCTATTTCTGTGAAAAAATGATGTTGGGGTTTATATAGGGATTACACCAAATCTGCAGATTGCTTTGAGTAGTATGGTCTGTTTAACAATATTAATTTTTCCAAACCATGAGCATGGAATGTTTTTCCTTTTGTTTGTGTCCTCTTCAATGTCTTTTATCAGTGTTTTGTAGTTTTCCTTGTACAGGCCTTTCAGTTCCTTTGTTAAATTTATTCCAAGGTATTTTTTGTAGCTATTATAAATGATATTGATTTCTTGATGTCTTTTTCAGCTAGTTCATTACTGATGTATAGACATGCTACTGATTTTTGTATTTTTATTTCATATCATAAAACTTTACTGAATTTATCAGTCCTGAGAATTTTTTGGTGGAGTGTTTAGATTTTTCTGTATATAAGATTATGTCATCCACAAATAGGGACAGTTTGACTTTCTCTTTTCCAACGTGGATAACTTTTCTTTCTCTTGCATGATTGCTCTGGCAATGACTTCCAGTACTATATTGAATAAGAGTAGTGAAATTGGGAATCCTTGTCTTGTTCCAGTTCTTTGAAGAAAGGCTTTAGGTTTTCCTTCATTCATTATGATGTTAGGTGCGGGTTTGCAATATAACTCCTTATTATTTTGAGGTATGTTTCTACTATAATATGCCTAATTTTTTTAGGTATTTTATCATAAAGTGATGTTGAATTTTAACAAATGCTTTTTTTTGCATCTATTGAGATGATCACGTGGTTTCTGTTGTTTATTCTGTTGCTGTAAAGTATCACTTTTATTGATTCATGTAGTTCAATCATCCTTGCATTCCTGAATAAATCTCACTTAATCATGGCATATTGTCTTTTTTATGTGTTGGTGGATTTGGTTTGATAGTATTTTGGTGAGGATTTTTGCATCTATATTCATTAGGGATATTGGCCTATAGTTTTCTTTTTTTGTTTTGTCCTTATCTGATTTTGATTTCAGGATAATGCTGGCCTCATAGAATGAGTTGGAAAGAGTTCCTTTCTATTCATTTTTTAATACTTTGAGAAAAATTGTGGTAGTTTTTCTTTATAAATTTCATAGAATTCATTAGAAAAGCCACCCAATCCTGGGCTTTCCTTTATTGGGTGACTTTTTATTACTGATTCAATCTTGTTACTCAGTATTGGTCTGTTTATGTTTTTATGTCTACCAGGTTCAGTCTAGGGTGATTGTATATGTCCAGGAATTTATTTCCTCTAGGTTTTCCAATTTGTTAGTATATAGCTGTTCACAATAGTCTCTAATGATCCTTGTATTTTTGTGGTATCAGTTGTAATGTCCTCTTTTTCTTTTCTGATTTTATTTATTTGGATCTTCTCTCTTTTTTTCTTGGTTAGTCTAACTAGTAGTTTATCAATTTTGTTTATGTTTTCAAAAAACCAACTTTTTATTCTATTCATTCTTCGTTTATTTAAGCCTCCATTTCATTTCATTCTGTTCTGATCTTTATTATTTCTTTTCTTCTACTATTTTGAGTTCTATTTGTCCTTTATTTCTAGTTTGTTGAGGTGGATCATTAGCTTATGTATTTGAAATCTTTGTATCTTTTTCATATAGGCATTTATTGCTTGAAAATTCCTTCTTAGCACCACTTTTTACTATATCCTATAAATTTTAGTATGTTGTGATTCCATTTTCATTTGTTTCAAGATTTTCTTTTCATTTGCTTCTTATAATAATTTTTTCATTGACCCAATGGTTATTCAGAAGTATGTTGTTTAATTTCCATGTATTTTTACAGTTTCCAAAGTTTCTCTGGTGACTGGTCTCTAGCTTTATTCCATTGCTGTTTGAGAAGATATTTGATATGATCTTGATTTTTTAAAAAATTTTTGAGACTTGTTTTGTGGCCTAACATATAGTCTATCCTGGAGAATATTCCATGCACTGATGAGAAGAATGTGTATTCTGCAGCTGTTGGATAATACATTCTATAAATTTCTGTTAGAAACATTTGGTCTAAAGTGTAGTTTAAATCCAATGTTTCTTAATTCATCTTCTGTCTAGATGATCTGTTCAATGCTGAGAGTTTGGTGTAGAAGTCCCCAACTATTACTGTATTACAGTCTACCTCTCCTTTTAGATCTAATAATATTTGCTTTACATATCTGGGTGCTTCTCTATTGGGTGTGTATATATTTAAAGTTGTTATATTCTCTTGTTGAATTGTTTTCTTTGTCATTATATAATGACTTTGTCCTTTTTCATAGTTTTTGACTTAAAATCTATTTTATCTGATATAAGTATACCTATTATTGCTCATTTTTTGCTTTTCATTTTCATGCATTATCTTTCTCCATCTATTCACTTTCAGTTTATTCTTGCCTTGACAGGCAACGTGAGTTTCCTATAGGTAGCATATGTTTGGTTTATATATATCCATTCAGCTAGGCTATATCTTTCAAGTGGGGAATTTACTCCATCTGCATTCGAGATTATTGATAGGGGAAAACTGATTCCTGTCATTTTGTTTTTTCTGTTTTGACTATTTTATGTATCCTTTGTTTCTTTCTCCCTCTCTTATTTTTTATCATGGCAGTGTGGTGATTTCTGTAGTGGTAATTGTTGACACCTTTCTCTTTCTCATTTGTGTGTCTACCCTAACATTGAGTTTTATACTTTGTTTTCATGATTGTAGATATTGTCTGTTTGTTTCCAGATCAAGGACTTCTTAAGCATTTCTTGTAGGGCTAGGCTAGTAGTAACAAATTCTCTCAGATTTTGCTTATCTAGGGAAGAATTTATTTCTCCTTCTTTCTGAACTATAGCTTTGCTGGGTATGATATTCTTTGTTGGAATGTTTGTTTGTTTGTTTATTTTTCAGTCCCTTTCATGTATTATCCCATTCTCTCCTGACCTTTAACATTCCTGCTGAGAAACCCACTGTTAATCTGATGAAGACTCCCTTATATGTGGTATGATATTTTTCTCTTGATCTTTTAAAAAAATTCTCTCTTTTTCTTTGACTTTTGAGAGTTTGACTATAATGTACCTTGGAGAAGACATCTTTGGGGTTGAATTTATTTGGTGATCTTTGAATTCCTGTCTGGATGTATATATCTCTTATAAGACTTAAAAAGTTTTCAGCTATTATTTCATTAAATAGACTTGCCATGCTTTTGCCCATCTTGTCTCCTTCTGGCAATGCCTAACTTTTAATATTTGGTCATTTTATGGTGTCCCACATGTCAGATAGACTTTCTTCATTTTTCTTTCTCATTTTTTGGAGGACTTGTCTAACTGGGTTATTTCAAAAGACCTGTCTTTAAGTTCAGAAGTTCTTTCCTCTGCTTGATCTAGTCCACTCTTGAAGCCCTCAATTATATTTTTTATTTCTTTCATTAAATTATTCAGTTCCAGGTTTTCTGTTTGATTCTTTTGTTATGATATCCATCTCTCTGTTGAATTTTGCATTAAGATCATGAACTGTTTTCCTGATTTCTTTGTACTATTTATCTGTGTTACCTTGTATCTTACTGAGATTTCTTTAATATCACTTTTTGAATTCCTTTTCAAGAATTT
>NW_012146078.1:7174242-7175414 GCF_000956105.1 Propithecus coquereli | reverse complement strand
AAAGTCAATTCCTCTTCAAAATCCATTCAATATATGGGTTGATCCACTTGCATCAATATGCAATTTTTTTCTGTACCATATCAACGCAGATGAGGCATGCAGTGTTGACTTGCATACCTTAATGCATTACCTATACACTTACTTATGTGGACTTCGTGCATGTGGATAACTTTAACTCAATTTTGGTGGAGACAAATGGGGCTAATATCATATCAATGAAAACTTAAATGTAAAGTTAGACACAAAATTCAGTCAGCCACTCTCTCTTATTGATGACTTTCACACATTGCATCTGAACAACTTCACCACTTTCCAAAATGTACAATTCTATTAAGGAACATTTTAGTATTTAATGTTCTCCAACTCTTGCTAATAATGCTTTCCCAATATACCTGGTATCATTTCAGGTAGTAAAGAATAAAATGTTTGATAGTGCACAACATTTAATAAAGCATTAGCTAGCATTAAATCCCATCACGAGAAATTTCTTTCTTTCAGTATTTCAGTATTTCTTTGAGTTCTTTCTGAACTCAAAAGAAAATTATTAGTTTATGGTTATTATGTCTTTAACATTTTCTAACGTTAGTTAATAACTTCTTAACAAGAAAACAAGCCTCAGACAAGGGCTCTAGAAGGCAAATATATCTAATAAAATTGAATTATTTTATTGTTGTTTTTGAATTTCTTTCCATTACTTGTAATTAAATTTTATTTTAAAATAAAAGAACTTTAATTAAAATGAGTCAATTTACAAAAAAAATAGGTAAATAATGATACAAGAAGGATGAGTCCATGCCAAAAATTTTAAAGATTCATGAAATATTAACATTTGGGGAACACTCCCCAAGAACATAGACAGTTAGCTTTTTTAGAGAAATTGAGCTGCCAAATGCTAAGTCATTTTTTATACAGCTACACTTATATGATATGATTTAAAATTAAGATTTGCTTTTGGATTCTTAAAAGTGAAGTGCCTGAGAAAATACAATGAAGCATGTGACATTCATGATTTGATAAAAAGGAAGTATGCCATTTCACTGAGAGTGGTGAAACTTCAACTTTTGCCAATTCTATAAACCTTTTATTGTATGATTCCACCTGAAATAGCATTATACTATAAAATATACCTTCAACAATAGATCAACATTTCATATAGGTTTTTTTTTTTTTTT
>NW_012146078.1:7171648-7174192 GCF_000956105.1 Propithecus coquereli | reverse complement strand
CCAGGTTTTCTGTTTGATTCTTTTGTTATGATATCCATCTCTCTGTTGAATTTTGCATTAAGATCATGAATTGTTTTCCTGATTTCTTTGTACTATTTATCTGTGTTACCTTGTATCTTACTGAGATTTCTTTAATATCACTTTTTGAATTCCTTTTCAAGAATTTCATAGATTTTCTTTTTGTGGGAATCTATTGCTGGAGAATAATTGTGTTACTTTTGAGGTGTCAGGTTTCATTGCTTTTTCATATTTTTTGTGTCCTTATGTTGACATCTGTGCATGTGGGTAAGAGTCACTTTTTCCAGATTTATGGATTAGTTTTCCCAGAGAAAAACTTTTTCCTATAGGTGTATCTATAGTGTTGGTTGGGTAGGGTGCTTTGGCTTTGATTCTGAGTGGACATAGTAGTGTCATCTCCATACTATTTCTTTGGTTGTAATTATCAGCAGCAGTGTCTGTGAGTTTCTAAATGGCTTAGCCTATGATTGTTAATGGAGTCTGTGGTGAAGCTTTTCTGGGGACAAGGAGAGCAAGCAGGTCAGTTCTTGGGCACCAGTGGTAGAGGTAGTGGGCTGGGTATGCTGGTCCTTAGACCCCCCGCAACAGTGTTCATGGGCATCAGTCTGGGAAGACCAATCCTTGAGATTCCAGGTTTATTACTCAAGTACTCTCAATGGCAGCAATGGGTAGGGTGGGCAGGTGGGTCCTCAGATCCAGGGTGGTGTGTGTGATATCAATAATGGGAGTAGTGGTGGCAGGCCAACCCTTAGTTTCCCAAGTGACATGTATAGGCACAATGGTGTTGGCAGGCAGGGTAGACCAGTCCTCAGGCCCACAGGTGGCACATACTGGTAGGTGGCAACAGTGGTAGCAGCAGCGGGAGGTGGGGGGTGGACCCATATTCAGGCCCCCAGAGGTGTGTATGTGGGCAACAGCAGTGGTGGGCAGGGCAGACCTGTCCTCAAGTTCCCCCAATGGTGCACACAGGTGCCAGTAGCAGTGGACAGGGAAGGCTGATCCTCAGGCCCCCAGATGATGCACATAGCTGTGGGGGGAGGGGTGGAACTGAGCAGGGTGAGTCTTTCCTCAGGTCTTTTGATGGTACACATGGGTGTAGGCTGCATGTGGTAGGATTTGTCATTCCTCAGAACCCTGGATAGTGCATTTGTGTATGGCAATTGTGCTGAACAGAATGGGTTTGTTTCCAGGCCCCTAAATTGCGTACTTGGATGCCAGTGGTGGTGGCATTGGGCAGGTTGGGCCTATATTCAGGCTTTGGGAAGGTGCTCGGTTGGGCCAGCTGTCAGGCCTCTTGAAGGTGGGTGCAGGTACATGGTGTCCCTGATGTTGAGGTCAGGCACAGTTGCTGGCACTGGCAGCAAGCAGCTCTCAGGCTCTGGGGAATGCATTCTCCAGCTTTCTTTGTCTTGGAGGCAGCCTCCCTGATGTACCATACTACTTGCCCCCTGGGCTGTAGGACACTGTGTGGGCTAGAGTGCTGGAGACCTAGCTGTATTGCTATGTCTAACTGGTTTCAGCCCTCTGATGTGGGCAGATATCATCAGGGCTCCATGGATGTGGAGATGTGGGAGGTGTTGGGGCCCCGGGCAGGAATGTAGTCTGGTGGGGTCTGGGCTCTCAAAATGGCACTCTCTACCTACCGGTCTTATTTATAGGACCCCAGCCAATGAATCTAAGATAGGTAGGGGGAAAAAGAATTCATTTTCCTTCCTTACATGTATTTCCTTTCCTTCCATTCCATCTTTTTGCTGTTTGTTCGAAAAGTGATGTTCAACATAAGATTCAATTGAAAAGGAAAATAATTAAAGCATTTGGCTAATGGGTTTGGAAACTTCACTTGAATAAAAGAACTTAATTTCCCACGGTGTTGAAAGATTCATAAAACAGTTCTAACTTTCAGAGAGAGGGAGAAGAAATTTAAAGGATATGAATTACATGAGATGTCATAAATAATAATAATGAGTTACTATTTGTTGAGTGCCTACTCTGTGCCAAGAGATTTACATGAATTATTTATTTAATATTAATAATAATGTTATGAGTCTGTGTTTTATAATCTTGATTTTACAATTAATAAAAAGGAGGTTCAGAAATATTGTTTGTATTTTCCAAGGCTACTCAGTGAATGACAGAATGAAAATTTGATCCTTCATCTGGCATATTCAAAATTCTTGCTTTTAATTATTTATACAACACTAACTCTGGAGCAAAGCACAAAATGGAAAGATGAAGATTCTAAAATGAAATATAATGATTCTTTCATTTTTTTTCTTCCTATTGAAAGTGTATTATTTAGGTGTCCTGCTTTTTGGTATATAAAGATGTTGTGGAATATAAGGAAGTAACCAGACTCTAGGTATGTCAATATGATAGAGTAGAAGTACTTACAGTGAATCTCCCTTTTTCCTGAATATGTAAAATTGTTTTCTATAGAGCTAAACAAAAACCCCACCTTTTTTTTTCTTGCCTGTGCTCATATAGGTTCACCAAATACCATTGTGTAAAACATTTATTTAGTGATAT
>NW_012146078.1:7163690-7167448 GCF_000956105.1 Propithecus coquereli | reverse complement strand
AAAGAAAATTAAATATCTAGGAATATATTTAACGAAAGATGTAAGAGACTTATACAGGGAGAACTACGAAACATTAAAAAAAGAAATTGTAGAAGATGTAAACAGATGGAAAAATCTACCTTGCTCATGGATTGGTAGAATCAATATCGTTAAAATGTCCATACTACCTAAAGTGATCTACAGAATTAATGCAATCCCCATATAGGTTTTTAAATGTCGATTCAATAAAAGTGGAAGGCATGTTATAAACACAACTATGTCAAGCCAAAATTTGAAGGAGATAAACTAATGAGGTTCAAAAATGTAACTATTTCAATCTATGCCTTAAAAAATGATATAACTTATAAAACCTAGAAATGAATCAGTAGTGAATAAATAACCTCAACTATCAGTTGTCGTAATGGAATCTTCTTCTGCAATGAAATTAAAAATTGAGTGTGTGGTTTTCCACTGCAGATATGTTGTAGTGTTAACTGAGAGAATATACACATCCATGTTCAATGAAAGTGAGATGGTTTTGAAAATAAAGACAAACTCATTTTATCAACTAAATGGGGTTCATGGCTGCAAGATACATAGTAAGTTTCAGAGTCCTGCAAAGAAGATAAAACATTTTAAGAAGTGGGAAAATTATCTGTTCTAGACCTCAAATTACTGGCCCATAAATCATAGGAGAGATGGTTCGGGCCCAGAAAACTATAAGCATTGCTAATAATAGTGGGCTCTTAACATAAAAAAGAAGAAAAGAAAAGAAAAAAAAAAGAAAAAGAAAGGCATCTTATATGGGATCCTTTGGTTTGCCAGATTTAATGAAGCATGGCCAGGTGATGAGTCCATCAATCGGAGACAGATGCAAAATATGCGTTCAATAATGAATTGGCTTTCTAAATAGAATCAGTTACTATTGTGCATTTAAAAATTGGCAAAAACAATGATTTTAGTCTTGATTTAGACGATGTTAATTTGAGATCAAGCATATAAAAAATAAAATTCTATTTTTCAAGTAGACAGTTTATTCCTCGGTGTACTTAGTATTTTCAAGGTAACTAAATTTACACACCGTCATGTAAATTTGATTAATTCAATTTTATATTTCTGAAAACTCCATCACAGCGCAATTCCAGTCCAGCCTGCAAACTCTTCTAATATTTTTTGTTCAACCACTGTGTCAGGTCACATATACTTACCAATATTAGAAGGTAGGTAGGGATTGGGGGGATCTCTTTAGCTTATTTGACTCTGTTAAAGATGAAGAATCAAAGAATAGAGCTCAATTTTGTGTTCCTATTGACTTTAGCTACTTATGTCCTCCTAATCTGTTCTCTTGGCACAAGTAATTCTCAGTGCTGGTACTAATGGTGGTACATTTGCCTATTTTCTTGCATAGAATGAATGGTGATGAGGAAATATTATTCTCTTATTATGGTTGGACATTTTTGCCCTCTCAGTTGGACTCAATGCTTGCCTGATCTTGATTCTTCAAGTTATTCTTTAATGTATTTCTTTTGACATCACAAACTTGTAAATAGTTTTCATGATTCACTAAGCCATGGGATCCCTGGTGAGCTCAAGGGCTCCTCTTGTTTCTGTGTGCTTTATGCCACCAGAAATCTACTCTAATGTTTGCACTCATGGGAGACCTGAAGTAGCAGTTAAAACAAAGAAAGATTGATTTTGTTTGCAAATTGGACTAGAAATGATTTGTGAATGTTGAATTTAGCTAATATAAGTAATTAAATTGATATGAATAGGTACAAATTTACTTGAAAATATCTAGATTAAGTTACCTATGCCAAGATTAATAGGGATTTAAATTCATAAAGTAGGTTCAATTGCAAAAAAAATTCTAGTTTTTAAATTCCTACATAAAAAAAAAATCTTGATTTTGTATCCGTATCATCTGTGTTAAAACCTCAACATTTATTTTTGGCATAATTTGTCAGGCTGCTGTAGTAAAAATTTCAGCCTGGAAATGGCATATTATTGTTTCCTTTTCTAATTGTCCCCAAACTTCATCAGTCATGGGGCACTGGTATTTCTTTCATTTTTTTCTTTCCATGCCCAATTCATTTCTTACCAGTAAGAGAAGGCTAATCTCTTGTCAGATTGACCATCCTCTATCTTACAATTGTTTTCTTGTCTATAATTTACTGCTTCACCATCCTCAGCTCTTTTCATGTATGTGGATAATGAAAACAAAGCTTTTTACTAGAATGCAGTAACATTCAAATTTCCTCCAAGCCAAATCCAGATTTTTGGCTTTCCCCCTTATAAACTGAGCCTTCAGCATTATTCTTCTCTAGTCCCTGGCAACGATCCTGGACCTTTGGGTTATAATGAGTAATGATGGAAGGAATGGCTTGAAAAAAATAGTGAAAGCAACCTTAATCAAAAAGAACAAATTGGGAGGCATCAATTTACCAGACTTCAAGCTACACTACGAGGCTATAGTAATCCAAACAGCATGATACTGGCACAAGAACAGAGACATAGGCCAATGGAACAGAACTGAGAACCCAGATAGAAAACCATCCTCATATAGCCATCTGATCTTTGACGAAGCACACAAAAACATACACTGGGGAAAAAAATCCTTATTCAATGAGTGGTGCTGGAAAAATTGGATAGCCACATGTAGAAGGCTGAAACACGATCCACACCTCTTACCTCTCACAAAAATCAACTCATGGTGGATAACAGACTTAAACCTAAGTCATGAAACTATAATAATACTAGAAGAAAATGTTGGAAAAACTCTTATAGACATTGGCCTAGGCAAAGAATTTATGAAGAAAATTCCAAAGACAATTACAGCAACAACGAAAATAAGTAAATGGGACCCGATCAAATTCTAAAGCTTCTGCACAGCCAAGGAAACTATCATCTGAGAAATAAACAACCTACAGAATGGGAGAACATATTTGGATGCTACACATCACATCTGATAAAGGGCTGATAACTAGACTATATAGAATTCAGGGAAATCAGCAAGAAAAAATCAAACAACCCTATTGAAAAGTGGGCAAAGCACATGAACAAAAACTTTTCAAAAGAAGACAGACTAATGGCCAACAAACATACGAAAAAACTGCTCAACATCCCTAGTTATCAGGGAAATGCAAATGAAAACCACAATGAGATATCACTTAACTCCAGTGAGAATGGCTTTTATCAAAAAGTCCCAAAACAATAAATGTCAGCATGGATGCGGAGAGATGGGAACACTCTTACACCGCTGGTGGGAATGCAAACTAGTACAACCTCTGTGGAAATTAATATGAAGATACCTCAAAGAACTAAAAGTAGAGCTACCATTTGATCCAGCAATTCTACTACAGTGTATTTACCCAAAGGAAAAAAAGACATTCTATAAAAAAGACATCTGCACTTGGATGTGCACGATTCACAATTGCAAAGATATGGAAACAACCCAAGTGTCCATCAATACATGAGTGGATTAATAAAATGTGATATATGTATACCATGGGGTACTGCTTAGCCGCAGGAAACAATGGTGAACTAACACCTCGTGTAACATCTCTTGTATTGTCCTGGATGGAGCTGGAGCCCATTCTACTAAGTGAAGTATCATGAGAGTGGAAAAACAAGCACCACATGTACTCACCATTAAATTGGTACTAATTAATCAACACTCACGTGCACGTACGGAAGTAACATTCATCAGGTGTTGGGCAGGTGGGAGGGGGAGCAGGGGATGAGTAAAATCACACCTATTGGGTGTGGTGCACACTTTCTGG
>NW_012146078.1:7162167-7163125 GCF_000956105.1 Propithecus coquereli | reverse complement strand
AGATCATTGTATATTCCTCTAAACTCTGAAAGGATAACTTAAGTGAAGATTTGCAGGCTAAGGGAAGCCTATGAACATAATTTCATTCTTGCTTCATTTCCCATTGTGTGATAAATAAGGATCGTTTTGTGAGTGAGATTGAGTTTCAAATTTGATTGACAAATGTGTCAAATGAAGGCTAAAATATATATGCTAAAAATTACTTGAGCTAACCTCCTTAACTTCAAGGCTCAAAAGAAGTCTATGGTAATAGGCCTCAGGAAGGCCACAGAGAAAGACCTGCTCTTGATCAAAAGCACAGCAACCAACCTGAAGAACATAGTGAGGTCCTATCTCTACAACATGCTTATAGTCCCAGCTACTCAGGAGGCTGAAGCAGGAAGATCGCTTGATTGAGCCCAGGAGTTTGAGGCTGCAGTGAGCTGGGATCACACCACTGCACTCCAGTCTGGATGACAGAGTGAGACACTGTCTCAAGAAATTTTTTTTAAAGCATGACAAAACTCTATGCATTTGGGCAACCTGTCTTTGTATCCATGAACCAAGCAATAGTATATGACAGAACCTAACTTAAACTGTAATGAGGCCAGTAAGGTTATTCCCAAATCAGAGAGTCTTTGATACCTTTTAAAACCTTACCCTATATCTTCCAGACCAAAGATATTTCATATTTTTTCTAGTTATAAAAGCTATGATTTTATGTTTTGAATTGAGAAATAAGTAAAAGTAAGAAATCTCAGTAAAAGATATAGAATGTAAATTGTACTATTAAGTAGTCACAGTGAAAATATTTAGCCAATCATCTCAATAATCTATTTGTTACTCAACTTGTTTTTCTCTAGAAATGTTAATATCTTAAATAAGCTTTAATAGTCTTTGTAATGGAAATAAACTTTATATTAAGTGAAAAATATTGAAGGTAATATAGAATGTAGCCCCATGTATATTAAAATTACTA
>NW_012146078.1:7160163-7161937 GCF_000956105.1 Propithecus coquereli | reverse complement strand
TATGTGCTATCTTAGTGTATATCTTCATGTATAGGTGGTGTATGTGTGTGCACGTGGATCCTTTGACTCTGAAGTTTCACTTTTATACATAAAATCCCAAAAATAAAAATATTTAGAGGCCAGGCACAGGAACTCATACATGTAATCCTAGCACTTTGGGAGGCCAAGGTGGGAGGATTGCTTGAGGCCAGAAGTTGGAAACCAGCCTGAGTAACATAAGGAGCCCTGTCTACAAAAAATAAAAAAAATTATCTGGCTGTGGTAGCACATGCCTGTAAGTCCAGATACTGGGGAAGCTGAGGCAGGAGGGAAGATCCCTTGAGGCCAGGAGTTTGAGGTTGCAGTGAGCTATGATGACATCGCTGCACTCTAACCCAGGTGATAAAGTAAGACCCAGTCTCAAAAAAAATGTAGAGATGTGGTGGCATTTCATGCAGGTGTGAAAATATTAATCACAATGCAATTATAAGAAAGACAAATTAGAAACCAAATAATGTTTCTCACCAAAGACTATTAAGGAAATTATGTTATATCCATATGCAGCCTCTGGGAGAGAAATTTTGGAAGGATTTTTAATAGCATTGGGAACTGTTTATTATACAATGTGCATGAAATTTACTGGATTCAAATATTTACAATCAATATATTCATTCATTTGATTATTTTAATAATCATTATTTATCAAGCACTATTCTAGTAGAAGATGAAGATATAATGTTGACTAAGATAAACGACATTCCTGTCTTTATGCAATTTATCTACATATCTATCTACCCACCTACCTACCGACCAAACTGACCTATCCACTTATATAAGATCTTATTGTGTAAAAATGACTCAGACTCCATGCCATAAAGCAACCATGTGTCATGAGACTCTTCCTTTTATATCCCAGAGTCATGTAGAAAAATCTGTAGTAGAAGTAAATTAATTAAAATGTCAAAAGTCATAAAGTTAATCTGTAACAAAGAAAGCATTTTATGACCATGGGCTATAGTTTTAAAAGGGCATAGATTAAGATGTTAAAAGATAAATGAAAACATTATTTGATCTAGATAGTACCTGTATGGATAGATTTAACACCATCTTATATCTACTGGACAGCTACAGATCCAGCTATAGAAGACACTAGATATTTAGAGGAATCTGGAAGTCCGCAGGAGGAAAAAGTAAGTGAAAGTCTGAAGTAAGCAGAAGGGACTTGTTCCTTCCTCATAAGCATAACCCAAGCAATACTTCCTTGTCCTGGAAGTGACAGCTGATTCCAGCTTACAGGTTTTCTGAAACTCTCAAAACCATCCTCACTGTCTACTTAGAGGCACCAGTACCAGGTCAAAGTCCCTTTCTCAGAATTCTATTTCCTACCCCTCATAAGGTCCCTCCTCTGGACTCCTAAGGCATCATTATCAAGTGAGCAGCACCCTTTGCTCAAGGTCTGTAACCAAGCTCTACAGAGTCCCTCTTTGTAGGACTTAAGGCACAAGATCCAACCTTCTCAGGAGTTAGGGCCTCATATTCACGAGGTATCTCCTCCAAACTTCTATTTTTAACAATTTTAACCTCCTTTCTTTTTATCTTCCAGCTTAGGGATGATACGTGCTCCCTGCAGCTACTGTCTCCGTGATAATGTAGTGTTTCCTTTTGCCTTTAAACTAGTTACTTTGTCTCTAATAACTCATTATTAAGATTAATTTATATTCTGTGATCCTTAACATTAACCATCTGTAGTTTAACAAAGGTAAAATTTCACCTTATCCAGAGACATTATATTGAT
>NW_012146078.1:7158778-7159493 GCF_000956105.1 Propithecus coquereli | reverse complement strand
ATCTTAGACAAATTTCGGAAAGTTTCAACTTTAATAATATATTCCACATAAAAATACATTGTAAATTTCCATGTGCTAAAATAATCATGATATGAATACAGTTCAAGAAAGTTTTGGGGAAGGGGAATTAAGAGCATTATAATCCCTGTTAAGCATAATCTGATCATTGAGTCTTCTTTTCTTTATACTGCATTAGGTTTTTCCTTTTTTTTTCCTTCCTGATCTAGATCAATATGTCTTGATCACCAGTGTGTGTGAGTGTGTGTCTAGGGGGCATGTGATCACCAATGGTTTTTGTCATTTTGGAATGTCAGGTAAAAGGGAAATGACAGTAGCAGACAAACTATTATATATGTACCAGCGAGTACACAGGGACTGGCATTGACTTATTCACTGAATCCTCATAGTGAGCGACATAAATCAAAACTCCCCGTGACAGTAGGGAAAGACTTGTAAGTTTTAGGAGAAAAAATGACATAGATATGGCTTTCAGAGAATAAGAGGAGCTTCTTTCCATGGTGCCATCCACAGTAACGGCCTGCAAAGAGGTTGTTCCATAATGGAAGTTTCTTATAAGATATGGGGACCTTTTACAATGCTAATGGAGTTCATGATAGGAACTGAACATTTAAGATGGACAGATGAACAGATTGGCTTGTATACACCTCTTATATATATGTATATATATTATGTATATGTAGGTGCAACATATTTT
>NW_012146078.1:7150677-7157998 GCF_000956105.1 Propithecus coquereli | reverse complement strand
TGTGCCCAAAACCACACTACTGGATCAGTCTGGTTTACAGTAATTTTCTGCTATAACAATCTATGCTATGCTAGTTTTCTACTATAGCAACCTAGGTAATGCTGAGCAAAGTAGCTATTAAAAAATAAAATAAGAAGAATAAAATTTATCTAAAATATATTTTATTTTGCTGCTTTACCCCATAATCTAGTCTTCTGGAATTGAAACCTACCTGTATTTGATTAAAAGAGTGAATATGAGTTCTCACGATCCTCTTTTTCTACAATCATATCTTATTGTTTTAAATGTGACTGTCTGTACAAGGTAAAATTGTTTAATTGTTAGTCAATAGACAAAAATTACTTCATTTGGGAAGTTAAAATACATAGTACTAGCACACTGATTCAGTAAATTGTGGCTAAGATCCCGTTAGTGACAAAATAGACCAGTTAAGGTCAGAGAATTTCTTTTGCTGAAACCTTCACAATTTCTCTGGATCATATTTTTCCTGAGGTTTTCTATGTGAGCTTCTTTACAATAAATTTCCTCTTTTTTGAGCCGTTCAGCACCAGTGTACTAAAAATAATTTAATTATTTTTTTTTAAAAGGCCCAGTGCAGTGGCTCACACCTGTAATCTCAGCATTTTGGGAGGCCAAGGCAGCAGGATCACTTCAGTTCAAACAGTATCCCTATTTGTATGGATATTGTATATACTGTTTGATTTTGGGGGCCATAAGACTAACTGGAAGAGCAGCTAGCATTTCAGTCTTATTTTGCTCTAGACATCAATCAAAAACAGCAAACTTACAGAATTCTTATGAACTGGAGTAGTATACTTTTTCATTTATATATTTTACTATCTCTCCAATATGGTAATTCAAATAAGGTCTCTAGGTAGAGGGCTTTCTGGTTTTTTTTTTTTTTCCCAAATATGACATAACACTTCAGTATCATGCTCACCTATTTCAGTTCTAGAGTCTCCATGATCACTTTGCTGCTACCAAAGACATATAATGTGAAAATTATTATTACTATTTCAGTACTATTTCCCATTTCAGTAGCCACACTAGCTAGTTCTATGATTTGGCTTCTCCAACTCTGGGACACTGGCATGCCTATTCCTCGTGTATTATCCCCTCCCTGATGAATATATCCAGTGCAGAACTCTTCAAGGACACTAATATTTCCCTCACAAATAAATTTTCAATGCTTTGGTGACATGAGTATACTCTGAAGACCTTCTAAGAGATAGCGCAAACAATAAATTCACTCCAACATCCCTATATCTTTTAGCTTTGGTATTTGTTCATAGACATTATATCAAGAAAGTTATAGCACCTCAAATTCACTTAACATAGCATGCCATTTAGATTAGGTGAGGTTTTGGTTATGCAACCAAACACAATAAACCAACTAATACATTTATTCCAGGATCTCTAGTGGATCCATATTGTTACATTCAGCCCATTTTAAATTTATTTTTTAACAGTTTTACACTTTAAGAATTAATTTCCACACACATTTCCCCATATTCTTGCTGTGGCTTTCATGATGAGATTAATGCTCTTATCAAAAAAGAAGACACAGGATCTCTCTGTCTCTGATGCATGCACCAAGAAAGGCCATCTGAGAACATAACCTGGAAGAGGGCTATTACCAAGAACTCAACCATGCTGGAACTCTGATCTAGAACTTCCAGCTCCCAAAACTGTGAGAGATAAATATATGTTGTATCAGCCACCAAATCTATGGAATTCTGTTATAGGTGCCCAAAGGGACTGAGACAGACACAGGAGTCCCAAATCTGTAGTCAGCAAGCTAGGGAACCAGGAGACCCGATGGTGGAAGTTTCAGTCCTCTAATCTGAGAATAGGCAGACTCGGAAGCCAAGAATAACTGAAGTTTTAGTTTGAGTCCAAGGCAGGAAAAGATTGATGTCCCAGATTAAGCAGTCAGGCAGGGGGAGTTCTCTCTTACTTGTGGGAAGGTCAGTATTTTTGTTCTGTTCAGGCCTTCAACTGATTGAAAGAGGGTCCCTCACATTAAGGAGGATAATTGGCTTTACTTAAACAATCAATCCAAATGTAAATCTCATTCCAAACACCCTCACACATACATGCGCACACACACACACACACACACACACACACACAGAATAATGTTTGATGAAATATCTTGGCACCTTGCAGCCCAGCCAAGTTCACACATATTAACTATAATAGGCATGAAAGATAATAGTAAAAGGAAATTTCCTCAGGGGCAAAGCTTTGAGCATGACATTTCTCTGTTTACCTTACTTGGAAAAAGGACTAGCTAGAGGTTCAGATATATGTTAATTCATCCACACTAACAGTCAGGTGTGTTGATTAATGATTTATCCAGATGGCACAAACTTTAAAAGCAGTGCAATTACAATTACTGGGAGAACATTTGGTGCAGAAGATTAGGGATAAATTCTTAAGAATTGGCAAAGAATGTAAAGATATTTATTACCTATGCAAATGTTCTCAAAAGCATACAGCTATGAAGGAGATTTGCAATAATTAGAAAGATAAGATTTCTCATTCCTCGAGTGTCAACTTCTTTACTTGCTACCTTAATTCTTGCTCAGTGGGCTCATTATCAAACTGAAAATGAATGCTAGCATAGAATTGATATAGCCTCAAATACATGAGTTTCTCTTCACTGAAGTAAATCTGACTACCTCCACTGCTTAATGACCAAATATCTATAGCAAAAATCCAATAGAAGCCCTACATGTGGCATGTATTCCTGAAGGAAAGTATGCTACCAAGTTCTGGTTTCAGTTTAATGAATTTATATTTTTCAACTATAAATGTGGCAACAATTTATCCCAACTGTTAATACCACTTATTTTGGGTAACATTTCCCTTCTCTGCCACTAATGTTTTGTCTTTGTTCTCACCTGTAGATTTACAAAATGAATATTCTCTACCATGATAGCCCACACTATGTTGCTTCTGATTAAGGCATTCACAGATAGCAAAGGAGTGAAGCAATAGGTTTATATCCAGGGGAATCACTCACATTACTATGTATCCTATCACTCAAAATAGTTGACCCAATAATATAGTGGAATGGCTTATAGAAGATTTAATTATGGTGTCCGCTATATAACAATACTTGGTGGGATTGGAGAAATGTTCTAAAAATTTTAGTGTCTGCTCTGATGACCATAAATAGTGGTTTTTCTCTCTTAGCCAGAAGACAGATTAGGGAATTGATGATTGAAAGAGAGAATGACTTCTTTCATCATAACCCTTAAAAATACCCTCAATTTTTTTTTTACTTCCTATCCCTATAATTTAATGTGTTGATAGTTTAGAGGATTTTGTTTCCAAGGAAAATGCTTTTATAAGAGTACAGTGATGGTTTCAATTAACTGGAAATTGAGAAAACTACCTTACTAGTTTGGGTTTCTAATACAACAGAACCAACAGGTAAAGGAAGATGTTTTAACTGTTTGCAGTTATAATTCTAATCATCAAAAAAGCAGTAAGACTTTTTTTCTACCCAGTGGAATCTGAGAAGATTACAATATGTTTGGGAGCTAGTGAATTTTCTGAAGTGTCTCAATATTTCCACATTTACCACTCAAGATTTCCATATCTAGTGGTAAACAATGAAAAACTACTACAATAATAAAATACAGGTAAGATCAGATACTTTAGGAATAAAAGTTTGAGTCATCCTGCTTAGCAGAGTATCACGAACCTTTGAGGAGCTGGTTGGGGACAAATAGAACATGAAATAGAAAGTTTAAAAAGAGTTTTAAAATGCCAACTAATATCCTACCTGTGCAGGTAACTGCTGGCAGACACTCCTGGTCAGGCTTTTCTACCTTCATCCCACTGCAGATTCATAAGGGGCCCTAAATCTCAGTTCCAGCCCCTTGCAAGGGCAGTCTGGAAGCCATCCCGCCCACATAGGCATCTGCTATAAGTCTCGTCCCCCAGTGCCCACCAGCTCAGGCTTGCCAACATTGGTCCCACAGCTTATTATGAAATAACCCTGAAGCCCAGTTTGACCCCTTCCAACCTGTGGTCTGGGAGCAGTTTTGCCCAGCCAAGGTCTGACCGGGAGATAAGCCTGTCTGACTCCCCATGACAAACTTGCCAATCTGTCCCATTGCAGATCCTCAAACAGCCCTGGATCTCTGTCTCAGCCCCTCTTGTTTACAGGCTGAGAGCAATTCTGCCCATCTGGGGACCCAGAGGGAGACATATCCAGCAGTGCCCTTTAGACTGACACACTGACTTCAGTCCCATTGCGGATCTTGAAATGGCCTTAAAAATTGGCTTTAGCCCTTCTCAGATGTAGTCAGAAATCAGGCCTGCTCACTCAGGAAACAACTGGGAGACATACCTGTCTGTGACATAATAGGCCTGAAGAACTTGGTCTTGACCGTGGGCCTGAAATAACCCCGTGTTCCAGCCATTGCATCCATAGGTTTGGGAAATACAGCCAGTTCAGTGACTTATCCAGATAGCTAACAGGAGCCCTTCTGGAGACCTAGAGAAAGCCACACTCATCATTGAATGTGGTAATAGACCTGCCTTTTGCAAACCTCTAAAGTGGGCCTTCATTACATCATAGTCTGACAGACCAAAGGCCTGTAACAATCCAGTCCACCCAGGCACCAGATAGGACACACGCTCTCTAGAAACCCTGGCAATAGACCTGGCCACTGTAATCTCAGTTGCAAACCCAGCCTCAGCCATGAGGCCTGGATTCAATTCCACTCTCTTGTCATCCCTGAAGCAATCCCATCAGCCCAGAGATATAGCGAGAGAAAACCTTAAATTACTGAACCCAGCTTATAAAGAATGAAAGATAGTTTTGTTCCTTCAAATGCACATATATCAGTGCATGGATCCACAGGTAATTAAGAATCATGCAAGTGTGACACCACCAAAGGAAACTAATAAATCTCCAATAACTAACCCCAAAGAAATAAAGACATATAAGAATTCAAAATCATCATCTTAAAGAAGTTCAATGAGATGTAAGAAAATAACAACAAACAGCTAAATCATATTAGGAAAAAATATATGAAAAAAATGAGAAGTTTAATAATAAAATAGGAATCATATAAAGAAACAAAACAAAACAAAACAAAACAGAAAGCCTGGAGGCGAAGAATAGAATAACAGAACTGAAAAACTGAATAGACAGTTTCAACAGGAGATTCAGTCATGCAGAAGAAGGAATTAGTAAACTCAAAGACAGGATCTAGAGAAATAAATAAGCAGAAATGATTGAAAAAGAGTGAAGAAAGCATAATGGACCTGTAAGATACAATCAAATGTATGAATATATGAATTATGGAAGGACTAGAAGGAGAAAAGAAAGAGAAGAAGAAGAAAGATTATTTAAATAAATATTACCTGAAAATGTCCCAAATTTTGGAAAAAATGTGGAAATAGAGATTCAGAAAGCTCAAAACATCCTAAGCAAGATAAATTAAAAAAAGAATACTACAAGACACATTATAAGCAAATTGTTAAAAGTTGAAGATAAAGAATCTAAAAGCAGCAAGAGAGAAGAAACCTGTCACATATAAAGGCTCTTTCTTAAGGCTATCAGTGAACTTCTCAACAGAAACCTTGCAAGCCAGGTGGAAATGGGATGACATATTCAAAGACAAAAGTCAAAAAAAAAAATTGCTAACCAAGAATAGTATACTTTGCAAAAGCTGACTTTCAGAAATGAAGGACAGGTGAAAACATTCCACAATAAAAACCAAGGGTTCATTACCATGAGACCAATATTACAAGAAATACTAAAGGAAGGTTCCTTTAGTTGAAACAAAAAGGTGATAAGTAACAATATGCAAACACATGAAAATACAAAACTTACTGAAAAGGGGTAATATATAGTCAAATTCAAAATATTCTAATACTGTAAAGCTTATGTGTAAATCACTCTTAACTCTAGTATAAGAATTAAAAGACAAATATGTTAGAAATAATTATAGACATAAACAATTAGTTAACAGATATGTAATATACATCAATAGCATGACATCAACAGCATAAAATCCTAAAGTAAAATACACCATCAATAGCATATAATGAGATGGGGGAAAGTAAAAGTATACTATCATTGTATGCAATTGAAGGTAAGGTACTATCAGCTTAAATTAGGATATTATAATGATAAGATGTTTTATGTAAGCTTCATGGTAACCACAAACAAATGCCTCTACTATATACTCAAAGGAGAGAGAGAAAGAAATCAAAGCATATGACTATAAAAACATAATACATCACAAAGAAAGACAGCCAGATTGGAAGAAAGGAAGAAAAGGTTTTCAAAGCAATCAGTAAGAAATTAATAAAGTGCCAGTGGTAAATCCTTCATCTATTCATAATGTCTTTAAGTGTAAATGAATTAAATTCTCCAATCAAAAGTCATAGAGCAGCTAAATGGATTAAAAACATGATCCAACAATCTGCTGCCTACAAGAGTCTTACTTTAGACTCTATAAGAACAAGCTATAAGAACTATAGCTTGTTCTTGCTATAAGAACAAGCTTAGATTGAGAGTAAAGGCATAGAAAAAGATATTCTAGGCAAATGGCATCCAAAAGAGAGCAGGGGTGGCTATACTTATATCAGACAAAAAGGACATGAAGTCAGAAATGGTAAAAAGAAACAAAGGAGGTCATTATACAATGATAAAAGGGTCAATTCATCAAGAGGATACAACAATTTTAAATATATTTGCACCCAACATGTGAGCACCTAAATATATAAAGCAAATATTAATAGATGTAAAGGGTGATATAATCTGCAATAATATAAGGAGACTTCAATACTCCACTTTCAACAATGCACAGATCATCTAGACAGAATAAATAAGAAAATAGTGGATTTGAATAACACTTTTGACCAAATGTACTTAATAGATATATATAGAACATTTTATCCAACAGAAAAAGAATATGCGTTCTTCTCACACACATGAAATATTTTTCTGGAATATATCATATATTAGGCCACAAAACAAGTCTTAGTAAATTTGAAAGGATTCAAATCATATCAATTGTTGATTTTTTTTGCTATAATGAAATGAAACTAGAAATCAATAACAGGAGGAATATTGGAAAATTTGCAAATACAAGGAAATTAAACAACATGCTTCTGACAAACCACTGGGTCAAAGAAGAAATTAAAAGGAGAATTGAGGTCGGGTGCGGTGGCTCACACCTATAATCCTAGCACACTCTGAAAGGCCGAGGAGGGTGGATTGTTTGAGCTCAGGAGTTCGAGACCAGCCTGAGGAAGAGCGAGACCCCATCTCTACTAAAAAATAAAT
>NW_012146078.1:7148894-7150392 GCF_000956105.1 Propithecus coquereli | reverse complement strand
CTACATGTCAAAATTTATGGAGTGTAGCAAAAGCAGTTCTAAGAGGGAAGTTTAGAGCAACAAATGCTTATATGAAAAAAGAGCAAATATCTCACGTAAACAACTAAGTGTTACACATTAAGGAACTAGAAAAGAAGCAACAAAGTAAGCCCACAATCAGTATAAGGAAGAAAATCATAAAGATCAAAACAGAAATAAATAAGATAGAGAGTAGAAAGACAATAGAAATATCAACAAAATGAAGAGCTACTTCTTTTAAAAGATAAACAAAAGTAGCAAACTAAGCCCAAAATCAGCATAAGGAAGGAAATCAAAAAGATAAAGCAGAAATAAATAAAATAGACCATAGAAAGAAAATAGAGAGGTCAACGAAATGAAAAGTTGGTTCTTATAAAAATAAACAAAAACGTCAAACCTTTAGCCAAATCAACTACAAAAAAAAAAGAAGACTCAAATAAAATCAGAAATGAAAGAGGAGACATTATGACCAATACAGAAATACAAAGGATCGTAAGAGGCTAATATGAGCAATTACATGCCTACAAATGAGATGACATAGAAGAAGTGAATAAATTCCTAAATAGGCAACCTGCTGAGACACATCAATAAGAAATATAAAATCTGAAAAGATAAATAATGAGTAAAGATATTGAATCAATAGAGAAATATCTCTCATAAAAAAGAAAAAAAAAACAAAAACCTCAGGACCAATAACTTAACAGTAGAATTTTATCAAACATTTAAAGGCAAACTAATATCAATCTTTCTCAAACTTTTCCAAAAAAATGAGGAAAAGCAAATACTTCCAAACTCATTTTACAAAGCTGGCATTACACCTGATACCAAAGCCAGATAAGAATGCTATAAAAAGAAAAAATTACAGGCCAATATACTTAATAAACATAGATTTTAAAATCCTCATCAAAATACTAGCAAACTAAATTCAATATCACATTAAAAGGATTATTCAACATGATTAAATGGGATTTATTCCTGGGACACAAGGATGGTTCAATATATACAAATCAGTAAGTGTGATATACCATATTAACAAAATGAAAGACAAAAACTATATGGTTATCTTAATAGATGCAAAAAAAAGCATTTGACAAAATTCTACATAATTTTATGATAAAACCTGTGAACAAATTAGGCATAGAAGGAATGTACCTAAACACAATAAAATCCATATATGAAAAGCCCACAACTAACATTATACTCAAAGGTGAAAAAGGGAAAGCTTTTCCTCCTATATCAGGAATAAGACAAGGATGTCCACTCTCACTCCTTTTATTAAACATCTTATTGAAAGTTCAAGCCAGAGCAATCAGGCAAGAAAAGGAAATAAAATGTATCCAAATAGGATATGAAGAAGTGAAATTGTCTCTGTTTGCTGATAACATGTTCTTAAACATAGAAAACCATAAAGACTCCACCAAAAAAAACAAAAACTATTAGAATTGATAAACAAATTCAGTAAAGTTTCAGGATACAAAAT
>NW_012146078.1:7140216-7146039 GCF_000956105.1 Propithecus coquereli | reverse complement strand
TTTCTTTCTTTCTTTCTTTCCTTTATTTATTTATTTGTAGAAATGGAGTCTCATTATTGCTTGGTCAAGTTGGCCTTGAACTCTTGACCTCAAGCAATCCTCCAGCCTTGGCCTCCCTGAATGCTAGGATTACAGATGTGAGCCACCACACTGGCCTATTCAGTCTTTTCTTTACAGGATATAGAAATGCGCCTGTGATTGAACTAGAAAAGGAATAAATACTGTCTAGTCCATCATAAAGTGATTGACAGGAATTTGGGCAAGAGAGCAAACACATTGTTGCTAGTCATGTCATGTCAAGCAGTCACCTGGTGTTCCTGCCATAGTTGTTTTGGAGATAAACATGAACAGAAGACTATGCATTGATGCAAGGAACCAAAAGAGAAGACTGTGCCAGACTGATTGTTGGTGCTCAGAATCATTCCTAACTCCTTCTATGCTCTCTCCTTATCTTTGAAGCTGATGTCTGGGAAATAAGTTTCCTAGAATGTTCTGTGGCAGGACCTTGATAAGATTTTAATAACATGAGTGATTCTTGTTAGATCTGAAAAAAAGAAGTGAAGCACAACTATTATTCTTCTTACAACAGCAGGCAGAGGCACAGATGGGTGGATGTGAGCTTTTTGAGTGTCAGCTGGCTATAGCCCCTTAGAGTCATTCATTTTGGTGCTGCAGCCAGGACTGCAGTAACCACCAGCAGTGATTTCCTGTACCTTTTGAGCTATGTTGGAAATAGCAACTTCATAATTCCCCCAAAGCTAGCAACAAACCTGAGATCTATTGGTGGCTGTCCTTGACCTTTACTCCTCAGTCCTTTCAACAAATTTGTAAGCATTTAATTTCCTGTGTTAAACTCCATACTGGTTGCAATGTTTAAAGAGTTTTATGAGATCTGAACCATCAATGATAAAGGTTATAATTTCAGTAGCCAAGGACTTACAGACACACAAAAATATTCTACATATAAAATACTCCTATGCTTATTAAAATATTCTTATACATATGACAAAATGATTGCTGATATATTTATAAAACAGCTCTTACTAACAATAATCAATTACTAACAATGAATAAAATGACACATGTCTAAAAATTGAGGCAAATAAAGTTAAAAAGCAATATCTAAGAATTATATATGCTCATTGCTATCTTCTGCTAATTTCTTGTCAGAGAATACAAGTGAAGCAAAAATGCATGAGAGAGCAAGAGTGAGAGAGAGACAGATAGCCAAAGTATCCATATAATTTAACATTAATGTCAGAAAATACGTTTTGGGAGAGAGACAGCAAACTTTCACCATAGAAAAATCATGTATACAAAACTGAAACCTAGAAGCAGATAAAGATTTTAACTAAACACTCCAACATCAATACAAAAATATTAAACATTCAATCACACCTTTAATAAAAAGTAATACAAACTCAAGGAAAAAATGGCCAGTCAAGAACAGGACTAATAGAAAGAAAGGAAACCATATGGTAGGATATACAGAAGATTGAAATAAGAAAAAGATTAAGAAAAGAAAACCAAATTAAAATAATTAGAGAATAGTTAGTGATAGAAAAGACAGGCATCAAAGAAACAATATATGTAAAGTTGAAGGTTGAAGGAGAAACTCAAAGAAATGGACCACAAATGCACTGAAATATATCCCAGCATAGTTACTAGATTTATAAGGAATGAATCTGTTCGGCTTCTAAGTGAAAAAGATTATGTAAATTATAAAGGAAAGGAAATCAATTAGGCAGATTAAAAATGAGGGATCGAATAATCAGTTTGACTGCAATGTTCATTGCCAGAAGACTGTAGATCAACACCTACAAAAGACTGAAGAGAAGAAAATGGTATACAAGGATCTTACACTCAGCAAAGTTGTCTTCCAAGTATAAAGGAAACAGACAAAACAGTATTTAATATAAAGTAGAAACATGTATTTTACACATGAAGCCTTCTTGAAGAAAAGCTACAGTCAGCGAAAGACTGATTGGAAATCCCCGTGAAAAATACTGATAGCGAGAAGTTATCATATATAATGGAAGATTTAATAGAAAAAACAAGACAGAAATAAGAATAATAGAATGGAATATAAATACCATATAGCCTAAGAAAATAACAATGAATCAAGTGAAAACAATAAAGACAAAAATAAATGTGGGTGTTGGAATAATCTTCTTTATTGCCCTATGTGCAATAGCTTGCAGTCAAAGGGCATCTTTTAAAATGACAAATTCAATGACAAAAGTATACAGATTTCATATAAAAGTAAACACAAGAAGATAATACTATTAATTAAAATTGAGTGGTGAAGAAGAGGGAGGGAATGAGGAAGGGAGAGGATACAATTCTTTTCTTGCTCATAATGAGAAGCTAAAAAGGAGTAGATTAAGTGTTTTTTTTTTTACTTTTAGCAAAAATCTTATTACAAAGAAAAGTACTAAAATGAACTTTCCAAAATACCGGAAGATCCACATAAAACCAAAGTAAAAATACTACATAAAGTAAATATATACGTACACACATATACACACGTAAGTACAAATATATACAGAATATGGCGTAACATATCACATTAGAGTCAAGAAAAAGGTGGGAAAGGAGGAGGAGGAGGAGGAGGAGAAGAGGGAAATAGCCCCATACACATAATTTATTATGCTTGAGCTTTGATGAATAGTAGGAAACAGTTCAATGTTGCATTCACTTTCCAAAACTTACAGGGCAGATTTTCTCTGTTGCAGTTACAGTTAAATGTATCCCTTGGTAAGTGCACTATATGAGGCAAAATTATTAGACATAATGCAAGTGGATATTGAAGGCTATATATCAATGATGAATTTGAGGAATTGAAAATATTTCACCCTAATATAGTCTCTGTAGAATTAATTATTTAATAAGTACTTTATCATTATCCTAAAGAAGAAGAATTGAGTTGGGAAGGGGAAGGGAGAGCAATTACTTTATACAATTATTAAAACACAAAGTGAGTAGCGAAAAGATGTGGAAAGTGTGTTTTTATTTTAATTATTTAGCATATCTGATCACAGAATCTATAATCTTTTCTGTAGTTTAAAAGAAAATAAAATATTAGCTGCTCCATAAAGCCTGAGTTTTTGCTTATTTGTGTTTTTGTTTGTATGTTTCATTTTATTTGTAGTCCATTACTATATCCCCAGTGCCTGACGCTGTCCTTGGTGCGTGGTAGGTGTTCATTAATAGCTGCTGAATGAAAGATTGTTTTGAAGAAGAACATGAAGAGCCCTCTACTAGTGTTGTTCCCAGAGCAAAGGGGAAAGAAAACATCATGTTAAAAACTGTTCGTTCTTAGTAGTTTTTTCCATCAAATGAAAGCACAGGCAGTTGTGAAACCAACACGGACAGCATTTCACAAAAAAATAACACACTCAGCCATAAACATGGGAAAAAATTGTAATCACGGTTTATAGACATGGTAAAAATTAACACTATAATGAGTAATATTTCACTGAAAAGGTTGGATAAAATAGCTGCCATTGTGTACAACAAATTATTGTTTATGATACCCCAAAATTGAAGAAATAACCATATTTTCTCATAATTTCAAGACTTTTGATATCTACTGCTAAGTTGCCAATTTATTTATATTCCTATAAGCAGTAAGTGAGAGTACCTGCCTCCCCACAGCACTCCCTGGGCAACTGCAAATTTTGCATTTTTTAAAAAAACATTTTCAGCTGATATAGTTAAGTAAATGATATCTGGTCACCAATTGATTACAAGCAAGTCCCAGCCTCTGGTCCTTGCACTCCCCCTCAGTGCTCTCTGGCTGCCCCAGGAGTGGCTCTGGTGAGGCCAGTGCAGTACGATCTGTGTTCTGCAAAGCTCTGGGGCATGGCTGCCTCCACCTAAATTTCAAAGGATCCGTCAGATAGCCTGGGGACCCAGAGAGAGACTTGTTGTGGACCCCCCATTACAGCAATGCCAAGCAAAACTATGAGTTCCAAGCTGCTGCAGAGACTTTCCAACAAGGCGATATCTAGTGACACTGTGGGAGGAGGACTGCCACTGAGACTCTAGAACTATAGAGCTGCCACCATGCAACACCAGCCTAGGAGACCTGGGTGGACTGAGCCCAGCAAAGTCATAGCGGCAAGGCTGCCTGAGGCCTTGGGGCCCCAACCCTAGCACTGGTGTATCCAGGAAGCAGGACATGGAGTCAAGAAAGATAATTCTGGAGTCTTGAGATTTAATATTCTTTGCCACATTGGGTTTTGGACTTACAGGGGATCTGTTACTCCTTTATTATTCCCTATTTTTCCCTTTTGGAATGGTAATGTACACTTTATGCCTGTACCACCATTGTATCTTGGAAGTAGATAACTTAATAGCACAGGCTCACAGATGACATTCTGGATTTTGGACTTTTGAGTTGGTGATAGAATGACTAAGACTTTAGGCCTATGGGGATGGAAAGAATGTATTTGTATATGAGAAGGACATGCGCATTTTTTGGGGGGCGGGCAGGAGAAGAATGCTATAATTTGAATGTTTATCCCTTCCAAAACTCATGTTGAAACTTAATCCCTATTCTAATAGAATTAAGTGTGTGTGTGTTGGTGTGTTTGTAGGGCTCTAACTATGGTATTTGAGAGGTGGAATACTTAGCAGGTAATTAAGATTAGATGAGGTCATGAGGTCATGGTTTTATAAGAAAAGAGAGAGCTGAGCTAGCAAGCTCAGTGCTCTCACTGTATGATGCTTTGCATTGTCTCAGGACTCTACACAGAGTCCAAATGGCCAATAAGCACATGAAAAGATGCTTGACATCATGTAGTCATCATGGAAATGCAAATCAAACCATGAGATACCACTTCACACCCAGTTAGATGGCAAGAATCAAAAGGTCAGACAATGGCAAGTGTTCGTGAGGATGTTGAGAAATGAGAACCTTCATACACTAATTGGAATGTAAAATGTTGCAGCTACTTTGGAAAACATCTGGCAATTCTACAAATGGTTAAAAATAAGGTTTCTATTTGATACAGCACTTCTACTCCTAGACGACATATTATATGATTCCATTTATATGAAATGACAAGTATAGGCTAAATGTATAGAGTCAGAAAACAGATTAGCAGTTGCTTAGGTCTGGGAGGGGGAAGGTTGGGGAGGGGAGCATATGGTGGTGATAGTTAAGGATACAGAGTTTCTTTTTGAGATGAAGAAACTGTTTTAAAATTGTGGCGATGGTTGCACATATTTGTGAATAGAATAAAAAACCATTGAATTATACACTTTAAATGGGTGAATTGTATAACAAATTATATTTCAATAAAGCTATTTAAAAACGCATCGATTTTAACTAATAAGAATGTTTGACATGCCTGTGCCCTTGAATCATTTTGTACCAGTGTATCTAGAGAGTATGTGGAAACAATGTAGTTTATTGTGAACACCTACCTTCCTTCTGGGTGCAAGAAGCTTCAGAAAGTGGTGAGGCCAGAACTATGTGCTTACATGATAGAACCCCAAGGAAAATTCTGAAATCTAGACTCAGTTGAGCTTTCCTGATAGACAACACTCAACACGTTTCCATACATTTTTGTTAGAGAAATTAACTATTTCCTGTGCTACTCCACTGCAAGAAAACTTTCGAAAGCTTGTATCTAGTTTCCTCCATTCTTTTTTCCATGTATCTTTTTTTTTCTTTGATGATTTTTCTTTTTATCTATTTGCTATAATAAACCACAATTGACAGCATTCTGAGTCTTCTAGTAAATCACCAAACCTTGGGATGGTCTTGAGGACCCCTGACATAGTTGCTCAGGTAAAGTCTCATGAAGATCAATA
>NW_012146078.1:7138544-7140166 GCF_000956105.1 Propithecus coquereli | reverse complement strand
AAACAGCATGGTACTGGCATAAAAATAGACACATTGACCAATGGTTGAATAAAGTATACATATTTACAAATAAATAGTAGGAATAAGTGCAAGACATCTACTGTATAGCATGGGGATATTTTAGTTAGTGACGATATATTGTATTAGAGAAAAATGCTAACAGAGTGGATGTGAAGTGTTCCCATAACGAAAATGATAACTATGTGAGGTAATGTATTTGTAAACTAGCTAAATATAACCATTCTACAATGTATATATATTTCAACACATCATATTGTATGCTATAAATATTAAAACATACAGTTTTATATGTTAATTTAAAATAGAATAAATCTGACAAAAAAAGACACCAGAAACACTGACCAATAGAATAGCATAGAGCAGAATAAACTGACACATTTATGGTTAATTGATTTTTGATAAAGTTACCAAGACACGCAATGGAGAAAATAAAACATACATCAATAAATGGTACTGAGAAAACTGGATATCCACATGGAGAAGAATGAAATTAGACCCATATCTCACACCATATACAAAATCAGCTCAAAATAGATTAAATAATTAAACATAAGACCTGAAACTGTAAAAGTACTAAAAGGAAATAGAGGGGAAGTTCTAGATATTGGTCTAGATGAAGATTTCTTGGATATGATCCCAAAAGCACAGACAACAAGAGTGAAAATAGACAAATAGGATAGCACCAAACTAAAAAGTTTCTGCATGGTAAAAGAAAAATCAACATAGTGAAGGGACAACCTATGGAATGGGAGAAAATATTTGCAAACTGTATATCTGATAGGGGAACAATATCCAAAATATATAAGGAACACAAACAAGTCAATAGCCAGAAAACAAAGAACCTGATTATAAAATGAGCAAAGGACCTAACTAGATATTTCTTGAAAGAAGACATGTAAATGGACAACATATATATAAAAAAATGCTTATCATCCCTAATTATCATAAAAATGCAAACTAAAATTACATGAGATATAACCTCATGTATGTTACAATGGCTATTATCAAAAAGACAAAAGAATAAGTGTTGGCAAGGATGTGAAAAAAAAGGGAACCCTTGTACACTGTTGATAGGAATGTAAATTAATACAGCCATTGTGGAAAATAGTATGGAGGTTTATCAGAATACTAAAAATATTATTACCATGTGATTCAGCAATCCCACTTCTGGGTATAAGCAAAGGAAATGAAATCAGAATGTCAAAGAAATATCTGTACTCCCATGTTCATTATTCACAATAGCTAAGATACGGAAGCAACCAAAGTGTCCATAATCATACAGATGAATTAAAAATGTGGTGTGTATACACAATGGGATACTGTTCAGCCTTAAAAAGGAAGGAAATTCTGTCATTTGCAACAATATGGATGAACCTGGAGAACATTATGCTAAGGGGAATAAGCTAAGAACAGGAAGACAATTACCGCATGATCACACATACATATGAAATCCAAAAATGTTGAACTCATAAAAGTAAAGCGAAGAATGGTGGTTACCAGAGGCTGAGGGAAAGGAGTAGATGAGAAAAGGGGAGATGTTGATCAAAGAATACAAAATTTCAATTAGACAGGAGGCATAAGCTTTATTAATTAATAATTAC
>NW_012146078.1:7124407-7126054 GCF_000956105.1 Propithecus coquereli | reverse complement strand
AACAAAATTGGTTATAATATTATAATTATAAAGCAAGTAGAAAACTAAAGCAACCTCTTAGTAAAAAAGAAATTAAGTAGACCATGTCTGGCTTGCAACTTTTAATACAATCTAATGTCAATGAAAGAATTTATGCAACGTGTCCTTTATATAAACTTTCTTAGAAATACGATAGCTGGATATGGTCGAAAGTTTAATTAGGAAAAGAGACTGTAAAAAACATGAAGAAACATATTAGAGTTTTCTAAATTCATTGAAACAAAGTAAATACAAAAATAAATGTAGCTTCATCAAGAGTTTTAATAATTTAAGCTAAAATTATGTTGAAAACATGTAAAATATTAATATTATTTCTAGTATGCATTTATAGGTAGGAATCTCAAAAGTTCTGTAGTCTTCTAAAATCAATATTAATCTTGTTTTGTTTTTAAAGAATAACCAGAACATACAAAAGTATTTGCTTTTTTTCAGATAATACATGTAAAATTCTGGACTTTGAGGTATTTCAGTCTTCCAACTCTCACTCACAAATTTAATCACAATTAACTCAGTTAATAAAAACATAATATGTTTCAATGGAAGCTATTTTTTCACATAATCTTGCCTTCTCTATCCTTTGAATTTTCTAAACACATTAACTCTGAAGAAAGCTATCAGTAAAGAATATTTGAACTGGAATCTATTGATTTATAAGGTATAAAGTGATTTGACATCCTCAAGGTCCTCTAAAGAGACCTAGCAAGAAATCAAACATTTGATTAACAAAGACACTTTCTCAGAGAAATATACCAAGATGGAGCAGCTGCAAAGGAGAACTAAAGCAACAATCAAAGAAAGAACATATTCAGAAGCTAATGATGAAACAAGGAAAAGACACACTACAAAATATCATGAGGTCAGGGAAAGAGAAAGCACTGAAAACCTTTAAAAATATGCATGTAATAGGGTCAATACAGTACATAAGACTACCAGCCAGGTAGAAGCCAGTCTTCCAGGAGTATAGGCAATATAGCAACAGGAAGTAATATATATTAGAGAGTATGGCTAACTCTAAAGCAAAAAAAAAAAAAAAAGAATATAAGAACGAATATGCATCAATTACAGCAAACAGAATTGCTTCTTAGCACAGCTAACGGAAGCAGAAATGAAAATAATAATTTGAGTTTAGGTAACTTCAACAAAATGCTGAGTAGAAATGTAGCAAACATTTGAAAATTGTTACATATGTCTTAAGTTCTATCTTAAAGAAATGAAGATACAATTATATAGTTCTTTTAATTTCAAAGGGAACAATTGAGAAAATAAAAGTTGAAGAAATTTCTGATAAAACAAATTGCAAAACAGTGAATCTCTCTAAAAAGCTATTTGCTCTGAAATGTTACAACTTTGAAATGAGCATAATGATCATTAAAGATTAACAATTTAAAGAAAACCATTTTTTTTCTAATTCAAAGCTTATAACAAAAAGTAAAAGCTTAATGGAAGCTATATAGAAATAAATGTCAAAACACATTTAGGAACTTGAAGAAGGAAACATTGTAAAATAAACTCAAGATTCAGCAAAACAGTACATAGTGTTTTTTAAATTATTATCCTTTTAATGAAGTGTTTTTTCCTATTCAGGGTATAGCACGTGTACAGGGAGAA
>NW_012146078.1:7109109-7122102 GCF_000956105.1 Propithecus coquereli | reverse complement strand
AAACAAACAAACAAACAAACAAACAAACAAAACATTTCAAGTACAAATCTAATCTGCAAAACACCTAGAAATAGCACACAAATTTTAAAACCTATTGCAATGTTGTCATCTGATATAATTGCTGTAGTGGTTGCTGTAAAATTCCTTTTGATAAAAGAATTTGTAAAAAGACCTTTTGAAATGGTCTGAAGGAATATTTTATTTTAGTTTTACATTATCAGGGCTTCCAAGAAAAAAGAATTTAATGTTATAAAATATAATTTAATGGAAGTAGTTTGTTGTAACCATAACATCCCCATTTCTGGCAAGTGAATGGACTGCCCAACAAAACTAGCCCTAGAGACCTCTTCCCTTTTTTACTAGAAATTCCTCCACCTCAAATCCCCTCCACATTGAAGACATTATTGACTACACTTCCCAAATATGTCGATTAATTTAGGAGATAGTGGCAAGGAAAGAAGATGATGGAAATATTGGGAAAAAAATGTCTTTCAGTCCTTCTTTTCTTTGAAACTACCATCCAGATATTCAACATTCTCTATCAATTTTCTTTAATCAAAGAAGATACCGGGGTCGGGGGGTTGGGAACGTCCATCTCGTTAACTTTAAGGTAATTCTGACTCAGCTTCCTCTTTCACAACTGTCTTAATCTGATCAGGCTGCTATAAGAACATACCATAAACTGAGTGGCTTTTAAACAACAGAAATTGATTTTTCACAGTTCTGGAGACTGAGAAGTCCAAGGCACCAGCCGATTCAGCGTCTGGGGAGATCTAACAATTTGGTTCATAGACAATGCCTCCTCACTGTGTCCTCACATGGTGGAAGGGGTAAATGAGATTTCTCTTCTCTGGTTTCTTTTATAAGGACACTAATTTCATTCATGAGGGCTCTACCGTAATTACCTAATTACCTCCTGTAGGTCCCACCACCTCCTAATACCAACACCTTGAAGATTAGGATTTCGACATATGAATGGAGGGGCACAAACATTCAGTTAATAGCAACCGCCCACTGTGATGCTATTAGGAGGAGATTTAAAATAAAGAAAAAGAATCCTAGGAGAGGAAATAAAAGGGACCAGTATGACTAACATTTCAGAATTCAATATATTAATTTCTCCTCCATGAAAACAACTAAATCTGCCCTGCTCAGTTTATTCCCTATTTCTTGTATTCTTCGTTTCCCCAAAATAATCAGAAAAGTTTTAACTCCTATGCCCTGAGCCACTGCCTGCCCCACTCCCCCCAGCTCACCAGCCCCCCATTCTGTTTAAAACCAGCTCTCAGGCATACATATCACAAACAGTTGCTAGAAGCTTGGGCATCCCCACTGTCAAGTTAGAGCCGCAGTAAGAAAAAATAGATTTTGTGGCATTCAAAAGCACTTAACAATGTATTATTGTACAATAAGATTGTTATACATTACAGTTTGTTTTTCTGGTGCTTTCAGTTACAATATTGTGCTTCAGGTACATTTATTACTTAAAATAGACAACATGAACTAACCTGGAAGATTAACTATTACATATGGCACTACACTTTATATGGGAAAAACATGTCTATGTTTTAGAAAAATATTGTTAAAATTCTTTGTTTTTAGGATGATATATGGTTCTACTCCATTCCACCTGTTTCTTTCCTGTTGAGAGATCTCAACTACTTTAACATTACCTACCTGCATTTTCTATCCCTTTGCTCACTCCACTCCATGTAATTTGGGAAGAACAAGTTGAGTGTGCTCAACTGTCTCAAATGATTCCTTCATCGTCTCTGGAGACGCCTTGAAGGTTTTGTATCTTTATATACTAAGTAGTGTAGTTAATCATATTCTCCTCTACACACACACACGTATACACACACTCTCACCCTCCTAACCAAGCTGCTTCCTTATGTCTTATTAGTATTGAGGTTACTATTTTTGTTTCCAAATGCCTTACTATTTATCTGATTTCTCAATTTGTTTAGAGTCCAAGCTGAGAAAGAACAGTGACAAATACTGAGTCCCTCAAAGACCCCCAAAATGGGTTCAGAATTAAGGAACACTGAGATACAAAAGATTATAATTTGGAGGAAAATACACAGGGAAGAGCATTTGGTGGGACTAAGACACATGGTTTTGAGCTTTGTGCTCTAGGGTACTTTGACCTTAGTATGTATAGCAGCTTACATTGGAACTAGTGAATATTTACAGTGTTGTTGTTGGCTTTTAAGTTCTGTGCACTGGGCAAGAGGCTTTAGCATACAGGACATCTTGGCAGATGACAGACAACTGCATAGGAGGATTAGCATAAGCAAAGGCATGGGCTGCATGGGCCTCAGCAAAAACCATGGGTGGCCTTGGCCAAATGTGGGGAACTTTACGATACAGCCTGCTGCATTTTGATCTTGAAATAAACTTAGAATATATATTCTGGCATCCAGGGCCTTAGCAGATGCTTACAGATCACAGAGGCCCTAGTAAGTAGGCACAGCTGAAGCAAATATACAATTATAGGGAAAACAGTGTCTTCGCAGGCCATTTAGGCCCTGGTTGGCAAAACAATGTTTGCTGCTTTAAAATTGCAGCTATGTTATACTGGTACTAGCAACACTACGGAGGTTCTAGCTTTGAATTATGAGTTCCAGACCTAAGAAGCTACCATAGCTTGCAGAAAATGCAGCAGCAATGAAATGTTATTCAAAATTTGTTATGCTAAAGCAAAGACTACGGCTCACGTGTTGATTCTTATTAGGCCACTCAGGACATAGCATCAGAAACATCATCTACAGCTTCAGCTGCAGAGGATATCTTTTTAGCTGAAATCAAAGTTGGAGGGTAAACACTTTCTAGGAAAATGGATGGAACCTATACTCAAGTCGGTATTGGAGCACCAGAAACACCGGGCTTAAAATGGAAATGACAATTAATGTGGTAATCACAACTCCATGATTAATTGTTTGATAGGAGTGACTTTCATTAATAGTTCAGAAGATTTTGGAGACATGGCAGAAAATGAGTGATCTTTTGGTCTAGGGAAACTAAATTCATAATTTACTATAGCCTCTCTCCTTTACTATCTTAACACTGAACCTCCACTATGGTCTCTTATAGCATGAAAAAAGAGTCCTGAGAACAAAATTTTGCCAGGGATAAACTGTTCTAGATGTAGTGGACAGCTTCTAATCCACATTTGAGGTGCTTGGGTTCTATATTGTAAAATATCACGTGTACTATTAACTCTTTGGGCTCTATAAAAGTGAGGTACATCATACGTGATACTAAGCGAGTACAACTGCAGAGGTTCTAAAGAACCAAATCCATTCCCATTCTGAGAGAGGATTCTGATTGTAGCTATAAATGGAACAAAACTCAGGCATTGAGATCCATCAGAGATCGAACATAATATGAGTTAGGGTGGGGAAATTTTTACTCTAATTTACTTGAAATAAAATATTACAAGAGCGAAGACAATTTCAATTTGGACCTCAATTTCTCAGGTTTTTAACATTTTAGGACTTTGCAAGGAGGTTTATTCTTTGTGACTTTAATTCTCCTTTGTAAATTCATAATTGGGAGGAGATTATATTCAAATTTGGGACATCTCTTTGTTGCTGGCATTTTATTGCAGTATCTTTATATATTTTGTGTTCTTGGAGTATGGACGTTGCCTTCCATTTCATGATAAGGCTGAAATAGACTATATCGAACTAAGTGAATATACAATATTTGCAATGGGAAATAGAATAGGGAAGAATTATATAGCCTTACTATAGTGAAGACTTAGAATTGACACAATTAACATTGTGTTTTGATCTATTTGCATCCCTTAGTGACCCCAGGAGGGCAACAAAAGCGTAGTGGTTGGGATTGGGAGCCTGGTATCATGAAGGTGGAAGCAGAACTGTCCACAATGACTGTCAATCTTCCCTCCAAAGGAAGATGGCCAGAAACCTATTTGGCTATAGAAATAATGATGAAGTTAAAAGAACAACAACAAAACCAAAACCAAATCAAACCAGACTATGACATTATGGTAATGATATTAGGAGGAGCACAACTTCCTTCCAAAGTTTTCTTTCTGTGGAGGAGCCTCAATTACTATGCAACTCTTGGCCTCTCTCTATCAGAAGGAAGATGCTATGTCTACCTGATTGGTAGTTTTTGAAATGCTATTTTTGACATAATTTTCTTCCTTTTTTTTTCCATCTTGAGAGTGAAATGCTCACAGAGAAAAGACATTTCCTTTTGTGGATGGTTTTGTTTTCAGTCTAAATCTTACCCAGGCCTACCACTACTTCTCCCTACCATGTCCCTAATTCTCTTTTTCGAATGACTAACCCCTGATAGAGAAGTGCATTTAAGGGTGTGTAAAAGCCTGTGAAAAATCTGAGGTTCAATTAGCAGTCCCTCTTGACTAACAAAAATTGTTCAACTCATCATTTTACAGGTATATACCTGATATTTTTTACTCCTGTTCCTTATTCTTTGTCTTATTTATCAAAATTTTCAGAATGCTAGTGGTGATTAAAAATATTTATGAGTCCCCTTCAAAGACATAACACAAATAAACTTTTACAATATAAGCCATTGTTAAATTTAGGTTGCTGAAAATTAGTGACAATTCTACAATTTCTCCTATACATAAAGCCAGCAGAAAAGGCAACTTTAGCTGCAGGCTGTTTCTTCCAAATCACATGGTAGCTGTGAGCAAAATTCACTCTCATTTAAATCAGTGTATCTCAGAATTTAGAGAAATGTGATCAGTCTTATGCAGAATTATGCAGACATGGAAAAAGATTAGTCTATATTTAAATAGATACAAATAAACATGATTTCAGATACCAAGTTACACTGACTCTGATACTTTTTAAATTCATGTTGAAAAAGAAAGGTGACCACCTTCATGGAAGAAGAATTGGTTAGAACTATGAAATTAGAATTTTTGGCTGAATATGTTATCTGCAAATTGTGTATATAATTATTTAAAAACACAAAAGTTTCTTATTTTATTAAAATATGTTTTGGAAGGTCCAAAGGAAGAGTGTAAAAAAATTTTGTTTTCTTTTTTAGTGATGCAAAGAAGAATGTGTGGTAGGGATAAAATTCCTCTGGGGTTTTTGGGATGCAGACCAATAATGAAAGCACGGAACCTAGTTCATGAGTGAGAAGGATAATATGTACTATAGAAATAATAGAAGAACAAGTGGGAAAATGAAAAAACATAGAAGCCTTGTATGCCTAAGGAAAGGCATTGACATTTTCAAATGATATTTGATAATGCCATTTCTGTAAATATGTTTTAAGTACAGAAACCTTTTGCATGAAAAACCTGTGGAAACTTTTTTGGGAAGTCTTGAGAGACAACTAAGAAATCTTTCAAAAATAATGCTGGTTTTCACTTTATGGAATGAATACTCAGCTATTCTACTGTATGCTAAGGCAAAGTATTATTCTACTCTTCCAGCAACTTCTAGCCTAACTTTCTCATTTTGATCTCTTCCTCCTCTAAGAGTCTTTTTCTTTTCTTTTTTTTTTTAAATTTTTGGTGCATGGATCTGACTATGGTACTGATTTCCTTCTAAGTAGTCCTTTCATACTACGGTCACTGTGCACATCCAATAGGCACATTTGGTAGTAATAATAATCTTATATCTTTTTTTGCTTGAGTTTGCTAAAGGAGAATAAAAGTAATGGGAGTACCCAAGATTTTAAGTAAAATTGATCAGGCATTTACTACATTTACCACTTGATCAAGTTATTTAAACTTTCTGAGTTTAGATTGTTTATAAAATGGTAGTAATGATGGATATATTTTACAGGCTTTAGAATTATATATGCTATTATAAAAGCATCTTGATTAAAAAAGTATCATAATAAATATGAGATCCCTTTCTCCATCCCCATAATCATTTACTGAAGAACTAGTGTCTAATTCATTAGCAACTCGTAGAGGTCTGGATGACTTCATTCTCATAATACTACTTGCTGAGATAGTCAATCATGTAAACTTCATCATAAGTGAGACGTTTTTAGACTAAATAATTTTTTAAACTTTCTAAATATATTGGTATAATCTGCATGTGATCTTTCATTTTCTAGGTGGATTTAATATGATAGAGACATTTTTAAAGACTTTTTTGCTAAAACTATTCAGTGAATAAATGATACCCGATGGGACTACAACAATGCTTTTGTGGAAACATGCCATCTTTAGCATTTGGCTGTGCATCAGCAAGCATTTTGTTCTGTTACTCTCTTTCTATTTAAAATGCTCTGGCGACCTTAGACAAGTCATTAACTTCTTTATGTGTTTCTTGTAATATATTGCATCAATGTATTCTGTGAAGGTGTTTGGTTAAAATAACCTGTAAGCATTCATTCAATTCAAACACAAAGCAAAATAAAACAATTACAATAAAAATGTAAGCATGGATCTGGAATTTCCTGGATCCCAAATTCTATTTTCTACCTGAGGTCCTAGAATTACCAAAATTCTCAAACTTTTTTTCTTCTCTCTGAGCAAGAAGCCAACCAGGAATCCATACATAAAATCTATTTGGTTCATTATCAAGTTCTGCTTTTGTCCTGAACTTGGGATCTTTTTCTAAGCATTGTACTCCCTAAATTTTTGTTTTCATGTTGCTCAGAACTTCTTTTTGAGTCTTCGAGTCTATATTCTCTCTTCTTTGATCCCTGTTTCGGAATCCTGGTCACTCTTCACTCTTGCCTATAAAACTCTTGAAGTCATAGCATGTTATTTTCCTACCTTCCTGAACTGAATATTTTCTTTGCAAGCAATCCTATACAATCTTTAGAGATTGCAAACTAACTACATTTCATTCAAGTCTAAGTTGTTGTCCAAATATTAAAAAATAATAAACCCTTTTCTGGAGTACCAAATAGGGTAGTTCAAGATTAGAATTCAAATGACACATATGTGCATGTGTTCACGTGTGTGTGCCTTGTAAAGATTTAGATAATGAAATTAAGAGCACATGCAATGTGACATTGAGTTTTCTCAAGTTGCTTTGATCTTAGAAGCCCAAGCTAGAATTTAAAATGACCTTGACAAATTAGAGAAGTCATCCATCAAAAAATGTATGAAATTTAATAGGGATAAGTGCAGGGTGGTACACAGGGGAAAACAACTGAGCATACATGCAATAAGCACAGGAGTGACTCCAAGCAATTCTGAAAAAAAATGTGAAAACTATAGGGGAGAAAAGCTGGAAATTAATCAGCATCTAACTGTTGTTAATTTTCAAGAGCTGATATGACACTTAGATACACAGTATTATGAGCTATCATAGAAAAGCAGAGAAGTAATCTTTTGGCTCAGTAAAATCTGAGGATAATCCTCTTCTGAATTTTGCCAGTAGTGATAACTTTATTACTGCACTATGTTTATTTGTACCATATTTATTGAGACCCTACTGTGTAGTATGTGAAGTGCTAAAGACTATCATTTGCCACTTTATTCTAATTACTGTGGGTAACAAAATAACATTCTTATCAATATATTAATAAATGCCCCTTGTATCACATTCTATAATTTTTTTTTATATTCTATTGCAGACATTTATTATATTGTGTCTGTCCAGCATCTTTTCCTTTTAGAAATTGCCTCCTCTCCATCTGGTGAGATAATTTAATTAAATATCCACACCTTCACTATCACTGGCCAATCCAACAGAGTGAGTAATTGAAGGATAATCATAATCAAAGATGGGCTATTTCTAAGTCATTCCAGAATTCTTGTTAGAGTTATGAAGAAATAGTTCCTCTCTTTTTTTCTGAAACCCCTCAGTATAAATATGAGGTAAGCCAGACATTTGTGGACCCTCTTCGTGACTCTGTGTGGAGAACCTGATAAGGCTTTAACTAATCTAAAAGAAATAAGAGTTCAGAGTTGAATGAAATAAAACACAATCTTAATATTACAGAGTCCTTAGATCAAAGTGAATTTTCTACTTCCCATCTCAGGACTTCTAAGATAAATGAACTAATAGTATTTTTTTCCTTATGCTAATTTTATTTTGATTTGTGTCACTTTCAACCAAAGAGTTTAGACTGATACTTATTCATTTTTGATTATATTAATGGACCATAACGTAAGGTAATACTCAAAGTAAGGATGTACTCCTCCTCCTCAACTCCCATATCACGAAAATGGATGGTTTTACTATCAATATTATGAGAAAGAGGCATATTTACAGCAAACTAAACAAAAGACATTAGGTAGAACCTTGGCATATCTGAGAAGTAGATCTTATTTTCTCTGAATCTTAAGGTCTTAAATTTAGAATTAATGTGATGAAAATAATGGTAGGGACAATGAATGCCAATATAATGCTCATCAAATGAAAGGGGTAATGGTTTATTCTATGTATCACCTTAACTGGGTCACAAGATACCCAGATATTTTGGCTATATTTCTGGGTCTGTTTGTGCGTATGTTTCTGGATGAGATTTAACATTTGAATCAATAGACTGAGTAAGGTAGATTGCCTTCTCCAATGTGGGTGAGCCTCATCCAACCCACTGATGGTCTGAATAGAATAAAAGGGTGAATAAGAAAGAATCTTCTCTATATGCCTGACTTTTCTAGCTGGGTCATTGGTCATCTCCTGCCTTTGAACTTGAACTTGGACTATGTATCAGCTAAGGTTCTCCAGAAAAGTAGAGAGAGAGAGAGAGAGAGAGAGAGAGAGAGAGAGAGAATTTGCCATTCCTCCACCTTTTTGTTTTATTTGGGCCTTCAGTGGATTGGATGATGCCTGCCCACATTGGTAAGAGTGGATCTTCATTATTAAGTCTACTGATTCAAATGTTAATCTCTTCCAGACACATGTTCATACGTAAACTCAGAAATAGTGTTTTACCAGCTCTCTGGGCATCCCTTAGACCTGTCAAGGTGACACATAAATTATCACAGACTGGAACTATACCATTAGTTTTCCTGAGTCTTCAGCTTGCTTACTGCCATTCTTGGGACTTCTCAGCCTCTATAACCGTGTAAGTCAATTCCTTTCAATAAATCTCTTTATAGAGATATATCTCCAAACAGTTCTGTTTCTCTGGAGAATCCGGATTAATACAGATTTCGATACTGTGGACAGTGCTATCCAGTAGAACTTACTGTGACGATGGAAATGTTCTCTCTCTGTGCTGTCCAATACAGTAGCCACCAGCCACGTGTATTAAGACCTTTTGGTACTTAAAATTTGATTAGTATGATAAAAGTGCATAGTTTTTAATTTATTTTAATTTTAATTAATTTAAATCAAAATATAAATAGCCACTCATGCTTAGTGCCTACCCAGTGGACAGCATAGCTCTACAAAACACGCCATATTTTTAAAGCTGTACTATAACTGTTATATTACTTTCCAGATTTATTTTCTTCTATTCTCCCCTGTAATTTTTGGTAATTATTTGTTTGATACTTCAAGATGTTTTGTTGTTTTACTTTTTATTTTATTAAGGAACAAATTAGATGTTCCTTAGAGATATAAATAAAATTGGTTGCTGAAATAGTAAAATATAAGGTAGCTTAATTTACCTTGAATTTACTAAGAATCAAGAAAAATCATAGTGTTCCTTACAATTTCTCTATCTCAGCTGTGTGAGTTACCAACACAGCTTCTTTTATTTAGTCAATCTGGGTCAAAAGACAGGTTCCTCGCTTGGTTTCAGTATTTTTAGTCTGGTCTTGCTCATTTCATAGAAGCATTCTGTAATATTCCTAACAGAAGTTTTATTAAATAGTATTGCAAATACAAAGAATCTCCTAAACTAAATAAATATAAGATCCACATTAAAAAATCGTAAAAAATACTTTAAAAATGCACACTTTAATAATAAGTGACTATAGTTATTCCTGTCTATTTACTCCAAACTACTTGCTGCTGAAAGATCAGGAACAGTTAACAAATGGTCAGCCATGTTTATGTATGGGGAGTGGAATCACTAATGTATTTTATTTATTTCTACATAGTTTACATTTTTAGCAACCAATATGGACTTATTTTGTAAATAAAAATCTAAATGGATTTTTTTAAGTGCTGAGTTTTTAGTTTGAGTGGTTTCACTTAAGAATAATTAGAATTATTTATTTAGGAAAATGATGCCTTAGGAGAAAACACAAAGAGAAAAGATAAAGGAATATGAATTCATACAAGTTAAAACAGAGGGTAGTCAGCTTTAAGTGGATACACCCATTCCTTCAGCAAATACATATTGAGTGATTACTATGTTTCTTTTGTAGGTGCTGAAAATCCAGTAGACAAGCCAAAGTTCCTGTCTTCTTGCAGTTTATATTCTAGGTGGGGAGAAAAACCAATACACATGTAAACAAATGATTTAAATAGTATAAGTTCAGGTTTATAAAGGGCATAAAAAGAAATAAAATTAGAGGTACAAAGGGTGAGTAGAGGGAGTAGGAGTGGAGAGTAAGAGAGTTATCAGTAAATATCTTGCTGAGAATGTCATATTTGAGCCAATTCCTTGATAAAGTAATTACATACATGATGATCTCAAATAAGAGTGTTCAGATAGGAAAAAACTCCACACACACAAAAAAAAAAACCTATGTGGCAGGTATAAAATTGGCTTAAATGTCTACAAAGTCATTGTCTTGAGAGGATTTTTTGTCTATTTGTTTTTTAATAAAGTCCATTTTTAGTATAATTATGTCCAAGAATTGAGAGTCACCTTCAAGATATATCTCTCTATCTTTGGTCATTTACTAAAACTTCTATTTTAAATATTACTTGCTTTTGAACTCCAGGATCATATGGCCATCTATAAATTGGGGTGAATATTTGCTTGCCTGGAAAAAATGTAGAGAAAAGAATTTTCCCTCTCAATAAGTTTAAGAAAGTATGTGATGGCCACACATCTTAGATCATTTAGATTCAATCATTGTAGAGATAGATGGTATACCACTTAAGATCATGAGGTCATTTTCACTCTATATATTGTGATTCCATATTTTAAAATGAGAGAATGTGAAGATGTTGATCATATTGCTACTTTATGCATCTATATAAAAAGACAGAAACAGCTTACTTTGATGTTATAAATTTCTGAATATCTGTGAATTTCTTTTCATTACTTTTATATACTGTCATCAACCTAAGTTAAAATTCTAGCAATAAGAAATTTGGAGTCAGGTGAGGTAAGAGAATAGGTCATAATCCTGAAGATGGATACTGAATGTTTTGTAAACAGTAGCAAGACACTAAGTTAAAATGCATTTAAATATTGCTACAAACTATCATATATAACATATATACAATATATACATACCATCCATATTAGTAACATTACATACTACATATTATACTATATACTATACCTATGCCTATGATTTCTTCAAACTCCGCAACACAGGTAGCTTACCTCATATTTAAAATGCTAGTGAATAAGCAGAATGACAATCAATACTTCTAGTACTCAATAAGTTACTTTTCTTTCTCAACGGTATACATTTTCACCAAGCCATGAAATTTCTTTTTACATATCAATTTACGACAAGAGTCAATTTTCTATGAGAGTCAAATTAGCATGGACTTTTAGATTTTTTATTCCTGGGGATCTGTAATAATTGTATATTTAAAATGTTTAGATATTTTGCCTAAATGTAATATTTTAAAAGAGAAACATAAATGTTCTTGCTAACCATGTGAAATCTCAAGAAATGTATCTATAGTGATAAAAGCGACAATAATTTTGCTATTTTCATTTGAATAATTTTTACCACAATTAAAATTATAAATAACTTACTTTGCTCCCAGTAGAGAAAAAAGGAATAAATATCACAATCATAATAAATTTCAATTCTTTCAACTACAGTAGAAACAATAAAGTACAAACTAAGTTCTGCCTCCTCTGTGATAACTACCTTAAAAGAACCCTAATATTTATAGTAGAATTGAGAGAACAGGGGGTTATTGCCTTATTCTATGATAGTATAAATGAAGAGGGCCATCATAGTCAAGTCATGGAAAAATTATGACCTATCTTTATATAAGAAAATAAGTACTAACTAAATGGCTTGTATTTAAAGCCATAAGTTTTCCCCATTTTAAAATTTATTTCAAAATAGGAAAAAAAAGAACTAGAATGCTCAAATTTGCTTTAATAATCTTCAAGTCCAGTAGCTATGAATAGAGGCAATTCTTCCAGTTCTCAAATATTATACTTTTATTTACAAAGGTGTGTATGAATTTCAACTTAATATTGGGGAGAGTTATTACAGGTATTTGCTTTTTATGAAAATCTTTTGAGGCACTGAGAAACTCCATTTGGAAATCTTATAAAATGTAACAGTTTTTCAAGTGTTTAGTGTATTTCAAAGTGTGGTACCCTAATTTTCATTTTCTTAGTCTCAGTTTCAGAAATATTGGCAGAAAAAGTAAAAAGCTGACAGCTGGGTATAAGGATATTACAAGATGACTCTAATTATCTAAAATGTTTCTTTTAAAAGAACAGTTGCTACTAAATATTTCATTGCTAACGTTTGGTTTAAACCATGGCTACACTTACTCTATGGCATACGGGATCTGAATTTTGCAGCTGGTCATTGATTTCCATCAACACCTTAAGACTGAAGTCTACAGCAAGACCAAACACATTTAACTTTGGAAATTGAGCTTTCAAAACTACAATAGAAATCCACTTGAATACTTATGCATCTTTTTGCCTTAATTGTTGTAGAGCAAAATGTTTCCTACGTAAATATCAGGTCAATTAAATTAAACAGGTATTTGTGGACATCCCATTAGGCACTATGCTTTCTGCAAGGGATACAAATAAGCCTCACAAAGTAGAGTGTAGGAAGTTAGATGTGAAAGTGAGACAAACAGCATGAACACCCAGCAATCTGTTCTTGCCCTGGAGGAATAGGCATTATTTTATATTGTTAATATGATAAAAATTTATTAAAACACCTTCTCCCCAAACATGATAAAAGGTCAACTAATATTTGAGCTGAAAAAGAATGCTTAG
>NW_012146078.1:7098532-7109059 GCF_000956105.1 Propithecus coquereli | reverse complement strand
TTATTTATGCAAATAGCCAGAGCTCAGACTTTGAGTGTTTTCCCCATCACTGGAATAACCCTCTCTTCCAGCCCCCTGGGTGTGTGGGCTAAAGAGAGCCCTTAATTACATGAAAGTTTATGACTCTCGCCCTAATCAAACTTTCAACCCATTTTTTAAAACCATCTAATTAAATGAATCAAATCGTTCCGTATTCTATGGGAAGAGTTACTTTGTGCTGTGATGAGAAGGGGACTCCTGGGACTCCTGAAAATAGTAATTTACCAAAAATCCTATGGGCCTTTTAGTGTCCTCCGTCTCGTAGAACACCCACTGAAATTCTTCCTGGGGGCAAGCATGTGGCAAAACAGCGTTAAAGACCAGTGCTTCTTAAACTTCGTGTGCATGCAAATCACTCTGAAATCTTGTTACAATGAAGATTCTGATTCAGTAGACATGGGGTAGGGCCTGAGATTCTGCAGATCTAACAAGTTTCGAAGAGCTGCTAGTGCCGCTGGTCTGAGAACCACATATTCAGTTGCAAGGCTACAGACTACTTTAGGATAGAAATCCTAATTACTCTGGTAGTTATGAACAAGAACCAAAACATGATCTGTTTCTAAGTATCGATCACAAATGCTTAGATATTCATATTCAAATGGGGTATTATCTTCAATGTAACAATCTTAACGATTTTTTTTAAGCTCAGTGTACTTTGGAAGTAATCAAATCCCACTCCCTCATATTATAGTTTAGGACACTGATGGGTCAGGGAAGTTGAAAGTATGCCCAAGGTCACACAGCTAGAAGTGAGATGTGCACTAGAATCCAGGAACCCTGGCTACCATTTCAATAAAGAAATCCTAACTTCTTTGGCATTTCCATGTATTATATTGTCCTTGACACAAAACCTAAGCATGAGTCAATAATGATTAGAATTTCACCTTTTGATGCTCACAATAGTTTAAATGATAGCAGTATCCTTGGACTTACTGACTTTCCTAACAGCTAAAACTCACAGTAGGCAACTATCTCCTACAATAACAAGGGTATTCACAAATCCTCTTTCTTCAAGCGTATCCTTGCGGTTTTATTATGGACATTTTGCTCCTTAATTTTGAGAACCTGGGGAGAAAGGTGGGCAAAGAAATGAATGGGTCATTAGTTAAAAGGCAAGGGTTGAATTTGTAAAAGGTTGTGGCAAAGTAAGCAACAAATGGGAAAAAGTGAAGGGCATCAATATTGATCTTGCCTCTCATCTTGCCCTCTGTCTTCTTGCTTGCAGGTTTCTATTGTGTAGTCTCTCAAACAAAGCTGACTTTATTTATGGTGTGACTGATTTAACACTACTGAACTAGTCCATCATCTTCTAATTTGGTCCAATTAAAAACTGGTCATAGGGAAAACCCTGGGAATTAAACTCATTTAGAAACATGACTTCTGATTAACTTATGTCTTGTTCATGCGTATCTCCTCTTCTAAAGGACACATTTCAGGGTGCTGATTTATAGAGGTGGTTCTTTCCAGGTTCCTCAGTCTCTTTTGATGACCCGTTTTGGTTGCATCCATAAAGAAAGTACAGTTCTGCTTCTCTCCGTTCCTGAGGCTATTGTTAAAACCTTTTAAAGAGGCTTGCCTAAGATTTCCTGCTATCCCGAATTAGAAAAATCCCACTAAACAGCTAGAGCCACCATTTGGAAAGCACTTACACATTGAATACCCTGCACTAACATGATTGTATTCTCACTTAATCCTTACAACTCTACAAGTATTATTATCCCCGTTTTGCATTTGAGGAGGCTTCAGATCTAAACGTTCAAGTAAATCATCAGCCATTATAAAACAGAAAATGACAGATATGGGATTTGAACTAGGGGACTGCCTGTTCCCAATGCCAATACTGTCACCCACCAAGCTCTATTGAGATTTATACCTAGACTAAGCAAAAACCCTGAAGAACAACAACAAAAAATTTTCTTCCACTTCTCTTTCCTTCTCTGCCACACAAGTTCTTGCAGGCAGGTAGGTGTTCCACTCCCTATACTTAGCCTCTCCCACGCCCTCTGCAATCTTTCCCTTTTGCTGCTGGGAGCGTCAGAGATTGCTGCTGCAGCTGGTGAGTGGGCAGGTGCAGCCACCATCTGCTCTAGGAGTCCAAATGCACACAAGAACTTCGCACCCAGAACCTGGCCCAGGCACCACGAATTCCAGAACCTGCTGGGGACACGGCTAACCCCGCCTCCTCGCGGTGGCGATTGGCTGAATCCTTCTTCAGAGCAAAGCACTGATTAATGAAGGTGTTTGTCTCTTTTGCAAGTTAAGACCAGACAGCTCTAAGGAGGTGAGACCCGCCGGGGATGCGTGAATGGGGGCTTCAGTTCCTCCTGCCCGAAGGGTCCTTGAGAAGCCTGTTTGTTTTTCCCGGCGCTTGTCTCCACCCATCCCTTCCTCTCATTGGTCAGGCCTGGTGGGCGGGTGTGTTTCCATTGGCCAGGGGGCGGTGTCTGTCCCTGGCCAGGGTGGGGGCGGGGCCTCCGCCGCGCTGAGCTTGCCCTTGTGTCTGGTGCTGTGTAGAGCTGCCGCCGCCGCCGCCGCTCCCGCCGCCGCCGCCGCCGCCGCCGCCGCCGCTGCCGCCGCCGCCGCTGCCACTGCCGCTGCTGCAGCCGGAGTATCCGGGAGCCGCCGCCGCCGCTGCCGCCGCTACCGCCACTAGCGCTGCTTCCACCGCTGCTACCTCCCCTCCCAGGACCCCGAGACACCCCGAGCGCGAGCGGCGGTGCTGCTTGCTTGCTCTTCCTCTCCCCCGGCCCCTCCCCTCCGTGACCTACCCACTCCTTGCAGCCCTCGCCCGCACCTTCTCCGACACCCCGGCTTCCCTGCACCACCTGCTCGGGCAGCCCCGGCGGGCTCTGGGACTTGCTGTGCGCGCCTAGAGGAAGGCAAGCTCCAAACCCGTGCGTGGCAGACGAGCTGTCGCGGCTGCACCACCAGCAGGAGGAGGAGGAGGAGAAGAAACTATTTCACCCACCGAAACCCCATTCTGCGGGTGCTTCGCCGCTGCCGCTTCTACTGCCGACGATCCGCGTCCGCGGGTTCGAACACCGCAGCGGCGGGGACGGTGGGTCCGGCGGGCGCCGGGAAGAGGACACCAGCGGAGACCTGCACTTGTGTGCCCCGCTCACCAGCATCTCCTTGCCCCCTCGTTCCTTCCCCAGCCCTTTAGAGAAGGGACCATGATTTGGAAACGCAGCGCCGTTCTCCGCTTCTACAGTGTCTGCGGGCTCCTGCTACAAGGTAATCCCCGCCCCGCCGCGGGGAGCATCAACTTGACGCCCATTCCCCATCATCCCCATTCCACCCCATATTTCCACTCTCCCCTTTACAGTTCCCCAGTCCCCGGCGATTTCCACCCCCTCCCCCTACTCCCCGGTGCGGCAGGGGGCAGTGGCAGTTTGCACCAGCCCCTCGAATCTCTAGCGCTGTCTCAGCCCTGCCCTCCCAGCAGGCAGCCCCTTCCGCGGCACCTTTCGCCTTTTCATTCACCTGAGCTGCCTTCATCTCACTCCATCCCCGCCAGCATCCCCCCGCCCACGCCTTTTGGCTGGCAACTTGTGCCTCTCTGAACATTCCACCATCCCGACAACCCCCACCCGCCACCTCCCACATCACGCTCATGACCGACCCTCTCCATCTCTTGTCGTTGCTTTAACCTCCCCCTTTTCGAGTCGCCTTTCCCTTTCCCCCTCTTCCCACCATCATCCTATCCGTGTGTCTTTAAAAAGTGTGTGAGAGCCTGGGAGCGAGCTATCGAGACGGCGAGAACAGCAGCAGCGGCAGCACCGTGTGCATTGCAATAACATCCCCGGGGGGAAGTGTGTTGTGAGACGTGTCATTCACCTAGAAAGAGAGAGGGACTGTCTGGGACTAAAAAGAAAAGAAAAGAAAAAAAGAATTGAAAAAAGGGAGAAAGAAAAGAATAAATGAACGAATAAACCAAGAAACATAAAAGGGGGAGAAAAGGGAAAAATTAAGAGACCCAAACCCACTTTATCAACACATCGACTTTTTATTATTCAGTCTGTGTCATTTCATTTTTTTTTTTAAGCAAAGAAATATATGCTCCCTAGCAGTTACTTTACTGCTAAGGGATTTTCGCTGAGATTCGCTACCTCTGCGTCCTCTCTCTGCCGCTTCTTTCCGTAATTAGTATTATCCTTTCACGTGAAATGTAAGAACCCCTGCGACCGCAGTGGAGGGAAACAGCACAAAACACTGTTATGCAAATCACTGGGTTTGGGTGCAGGGTGGCTCGGGAATCTGGGTTCACTTTTCCTCAGACCCTCTCTTTTGGTAGAGGGAGGGGGCTGTGTTGAATGAGAAGACGACACTGGTTATGAAATAAATGGCAACGCATGGAGTAGGAGTGCATGGGAAGAGGACACTCTTGGGTGGTGGAGGCGGCAGAGGCAGCGTGCTAGGGCTGGGTGGGCAGGGGCTGTAAGGCGGAAGATTGTTGCTTTGAAGAGAGTAGTATAGGGATGTGGCTTGAGTGTAGACATAGGGAGGATGGATGTGAAATGGTTGATAGAATATTTTTAAGCTATGTGACTCCTGATTTCTTCATAAATCTTTGCCCACCTCTAACCCTTCGGTCATCATTCGGGTATTCACAGGAAAGATAAGTTGATCAAATTTATTTTTCCCTGGGTAAAAGGAATCTGAAAGTAAGACACATGTAGACTCATAGGCGTGCAAAACCCAATCGGCCTTTGGAGGATTTAAATGAGGTCAATGAACCATCTTTCAGCAAGTTCTTGGAATGCATCCTCTCTCCTGCCCTCCTCCGGGATACAGACTGGGGACCGTATTTTATTTATGCATATTTATGAATGTGAAAGAAGGGGCGGTGGGTAGAATTCTCCTGAATTAACTAACTGACTTTGAAGATATATTTCTTAGGATATATTTGCCATAATTTTGTGTATTTTACATCGGATGTAAATGTCAGATATGTCACATGTGCCAGAATCCCCGTGAAGGCAGACAGCAGCACATTCTCCCTGCTGATGCCGCCTCGTCCCATTTCTCACCGCTCACACCCCCATCTTCGCACAAGTAACCCGTGTGGCTGACACATTACTTGGATTTCTAGTCGGTGCCAAAACAGCCTCCCAGAGACCCTACTTCACCTCTCAGTAACTTGCATTTCTCAGCTCTGCTCTGTGTGTGTGTGTGTGTGTGTGTGTGTGTGTGTGTACGTGTGCGCGCGCGCGCGCGCCGGCGTGCGCCGGGTAGGGACAGTGTGATGTGAGGAAATCAGTTATATTTGGTGATTGCGATGAAAATTCAACACGGCTAGATGTGTTTTTCCTGCCAATCTGTGTGTGCTGGCCCCGGCTGGTCACTGCACACACTGCTGGACTGGTGCGAGATTATTTATTATAAAGCATGTGGGCCATGGACTGCACTTGGGGTCGCCTCCTCTCTTCCTTCAACATTTCCCTGTGAATTGTCTATTCAGTGCAGTGCAAAATAACAGTTTGCTGGTGCCGCTTTCTCAGCCTGGAGGAGGATTTACTCTTTTTCTACCCAGAGAGACTCCATCAGCTGCATTCAGGCATGGGTCTATTTTATTGAGTCTGTAAACCAATGATTAAGACAGTGCTGCTTTTCAAAGCAGACTGGGGGGGGGGCGGGGGGGCAGGAAAAGGGTGTGAGTATGGCAGAAAAAATGCACCACCACAACCAGCACCAGCACCAGCATTAGGGCCAAATAAATAAATAAATAAATAGGCGTCCTGTACAGCAACCAGGGAAAGAGCACCCGTCCAACCATGTGTATACTTATGAGCATCTTAGATCAGGCCATTTTAATATACTAAAAGAGAAAAGAGGATAACAAAAAATAAAAAAAATAAAAAAGGGAGAGAGGGCACAAAGCACCATTGGATTGTCTTCTTATGTTTATGGCTGCCTCACATTTATCAAACACTGCTGCACAGACACATCACACTTTGTTGATATTGTCAGTTTTTGCTCAGACAAATTGCTCATGCCTTCCTTGTCTTAGTCTTGGCTGAAAACGTTGCTTCAGGGTTCAGATTTATGTTTCTCCCACTACCCTACTGTTTTATTAGGACTTGGTTAGGTTGTAAAATGAAGGCTTTATTTCCTGGACATAGATTAAATATTTAGCATGTCTTTTCTTTCTATGTGCAGGGAAAGAAAGGTGGCTGGGAACTAGTGAGAGACTGATTTTGGCTAGGGGGAGTCTGCTCTGCCTGCAAGTAGTTATGACTAGGCAAATACTATAGTCAGTCAAAAGCTTCTTATTTTTAGCTTCATCAGCATTACAGTGGTATTCTGTCACATAAATAATACTAATCAATTTATTCATCACTTGTATTATTATTCCCTTTCTTGCAGTATGCATTATTTTAGCCAAGAAGTCTTGTTTGAACATATTTGCTCTATGTTTTTGTGTTTTAATTCACGGTGTTTTACATTGTCACCAATATTTTTTACTTTTTCTGGGGAGCAAAATCAATTTTCTGGCTTGTTGGTATGTAGAGTGATAAGCCAGTGGTGAGAATCAACTCAATGGTGAAAAGAAAAACACAAAACAAAAACAATAAGCAGAAAAAGGAGGCTTACTTAATTCTGTTCTGTAACATCTGGCAGTTTGTCTTCATCAGGTTTTTAGGAAATGAATAGTTAGAAAATAAGCATATACTTCTCACCAAACATTTGTTTCTAACCAAAGTATAAATTGTAGTGTAGACTGTTAGCTAACACAAATCAATTCAGTGTTAAGCTACAAGGCATCTTTGCTTATTATTTTCCCCCATCATAGAAAGAGGAAAATCTGGAGTAAGGGCAGGGGATGCATTAGAGAAATGAATTTCTTCAAAATGAGGAGTGAAAAAGCTTGCCACCTGTAACTAAGTCTTCTCTTGCCAAAAGAGTAGATCCAGCTCTATTGCTAACCATTGCTGAAGCCTTTTCCCTTTCCATGCCTGAGGGGGCACTGCAAAGAAGAAGAGTGTCCTGTGCAGCACAGGAAACAATCCTGGAAAGGGCAAAAAAGAAAGATGGGCAAAATATAACAAAACAGGCATAGAGAGACCTGATTTTGTAGAGAACCTTATTTTGCTGGGACGGGGGTAGGAGTTGGTCTTACATAAAAACACATCCAACACGTATACTGGGGCTTTAGTATTTTTTGCAATGGAATATTCTGATTAATGATTTGTTATATTTAGTAAGAAAGATCCTCAAAGCTCCATTGGACATACATCTTACTTTTCTCAGTATGTGTCATGAACCTCACTTTACATTTTTAGAAAGCACATGATAATACATGCTTAAATACACCATTGAATACCTATGCTTTCTAAAAGCATGCCTGTCCAATTTTTCACTTCTACATGTAGTAGTTTATGAAGCTCACTTTTTATGCTGAATGCAGTTCTTGGGATACACTTCACTCACTCTTTCCTCTTTTGATTAACAGAAACTTTGAAAAGTTTCTGAACATAAAAGCCAATGACTGTGACTTAAACAAACACCAGACAATTAGTAATTAAGAATATCTCCCTTGCAAGTATGAGGAGTTTCTAGACTAATTCTACATCAAGATATGGAAGCTTACTTTATTGTATTTTCCTGTTTCTATACCTATTAGAACTCTGGGAACATAATATGGCAAAGCTAAGCATCAACTGAGATGACCCGATTCTATGTCCTCCACTAGAAGATCAGATACTTGAAAACTATTTGCCCCATATTTAAATAGTGAGATAATATCACTTTTCTTAAAGAAAAAAATTACTTAAATCACTTAAGGAGTAAACGGAAGTGTAAAAATGTTGGAAGACATCCTAAGCATGCATTAGAATGTGGCCTGGAATCAATCAACATCAATTCACAGTCAATTTTGTCCTTAAAATAAGGAGTCTATGAGATACCAATGGTTAGAGACAAGTAAGATTTATTTATTATGACGGATTTGAAGGTACATTAATAACATTAGACCTTCTATCATATCGATGGTTTATTTGATTGTGCCGACTTGTGATCTATATTTATTGAGAAATAGTCCTCATTTTATTAGACTTTATAAAATCCACTGGCAAAACCACCCATTCTGTAGTGGGGGGCTGAGTAGGTTGAGGAAGCAGAAAGAAGGAAAACCACAAACCGAAGAATCAGAATTGGAAGTCAGAAGCCCTTTGTCGAATTGGCAGATATTGGTCTGGTTTACCCTCTTAAGACAGTGCTAGTACCCAATGATTATTAAACTTAAGTTTCCTGAGGGCAAGCCCTAAGCCTTACTGCTATTTTCTTATCCTTATTTTAGTAGATGCTTAATAAATCATGTTGGATTGAATAATAGATACGTCCTAATTATTTCTGGTGGAGTTAAACGGTCTCTTCTCTTCATAGTATGTCAGCACTCATACTTTGTTAAGTCATGTATATAAAAGCTAATTTTGACATTTTATAAGCTATATTGGTTTATAAAACACTTTTCCTATAGAAAAGTATCATATAAATAGTTCTTGACATATATCTTTCAGTGAATTCAGTCTGATCAGTTCTTAACATGCTTGCCCACCCTTTTTTCTTTTCCTTGATTAAAAATACCAGATATTTTACATTAGATTAGATCATAAATTCATTTCATGAAAAAATGAAGGGCATAATTTAAATTTACTGATTTAACCTAAAATATTTAAAAGGACGAATTCACTGCCAACATTTTATTTGAAAATGTCAAGCATTTTTGGAGTGTAATTCTGTAATATCAAAAAAAGCCATCTTCTGCAAATTCCTTGTGTAAAGAGGTGGGTGAGGATTAACCTAGAGCTGTGGCAGCTGAAGCCCCCTGCTGTGTGATGATGCAAATGGCATCTCTGGCCTAATGCGCTCTGCAGCAGCGGCAAACACACAGGAAAGCAGTCATGTGATATGAGAGTGAAATGGGAAGGCTTTTCATAGCTTGTAGTGGACATAAAACATCCTTTAGCTTTTTATAACCAGAAATGATCCAGGGTATTTTTAATCACATGAGCTCATGACAAAGCAAAAGAGAGAACATATATTTTGTTTAGAGATTAATAAATAGATCCTTAACGAAATTACCAACATTTTCACCAAATGAATGGTGAACACTTTATTTTCTTGCAGACTATCAGGAACATGGGTCAGTTTAATGAAGATGAATAGCAAAGTTAAAATAGAATTTCTATGCAATTTTTTACATGTGCCCTAGTAAGTATTGGGCTGGAAAATATTCTGTTATCCTTTTCTTCCTTTAGTGAGTAAGAAGTCAGTCCCTTGGTCTCGTTAGAGTATTTTGCATGAGAATACAGTAGTTTTAAAAGAAATAGGAATTAACTATTCAGTGTATGCTCAGAGAGTTTATTTAGTGCCATTAAGTGGAATTTGTGTTATGACACATCAGTAGAGAATGTTTCTTCTCTGAACAATATTATTTATCACATATAATTTCCTTAAAAAGAGTTATTGACTTATTGTTATGTACAGCATACCATGAAAGCCTATGAGATAATAGTAACTAATGTAGTTTTGTGTATTTTGAGTCTATTTGCCACAGAACAAAATAATTGAACATATTATACATACTGATTTTTATTGAAGGAATGAGCCCAGTTGGTCCTGTTACTATGTTCCATAGATTTTCTTAAATAGATACAAAATTGTTTTCATCTTGGAAGTATGTAATCTACTTGAAAATTAAGGAATAAATATTCTTAATTAGGAATCAGTTAAATATTAATGATAAAATCAAAGATATAATTATTAAGAAAGGAAATATTCCTTAGTCTCTTATTTTTATATATGCATATATTCACATTTAAAGTATATTATCATTTTTAAGATTATTTTTAAGACTGAAGGACATCTTTATCCATTTTATAAGTAATCAGAATTTGGAATTTTCAGGGATGCAGTGTAAGGAAAAAGGTAAGAGTTTGTTTTGTTTGCACTCATTATTTTCTATTACCCTTTTAACTAAGGTGAGGAAATACATTGTTTGAATAAATTTTCTTAAGTTGCAACAGTAATTCACTTTTTCACTTAAAAACATAGACAACGTTTACAATTTCTTAAATTGCAATAGAGTTGAGCATTTATTCTGGATCTTCTTTTGTGCTTATGAAACTGAGTGATAAGAAGCTATAACAATCTGAAGAGATACAGAGCTAAAGTTGTAAGATCTGCCACAGAGAGAGCTGGCCATTAATTATTCACATTATATTTCAGAGATCTTTGAAGTAAATATTAAAACAGGCATTATTCAACTTTGGGGATAACTCTTTCTGAGTCAGCAAATAGTTTCCGCTTGGATATTTAAATTCTCTTTCAACCATTTCAGCGCTGAGGAGGAGTATACTGGGGGCTAGATACTGACGTCATTAGGGATTATTTAGAAAATAAAAATAAGCATTCTTTTACTTTGAGGAACATAAAATCTTAAAGCTAAGTGTGATCAAATAGTGCAAGTAATTTCACATTATAAGA
>NW_012146078.1:7096476-7097919 GCF_000956105.1 Propithecus coquereli | reverse complement strand
TTCCTTCACACTCTCCAGGAATATAATATCTCCCCATTCCCTGACCATGTTACTAACTAGCAAGACCCATTAAAAAATTAATAGGAAATGAAGAATAGTTGAAGAAGGAGAGTTTTTTGCTAGAGGATATGTACTGAATTTGTGCAGATAGAGTGTTTTTCCTTTTGACCCCCAAGGAGCACACCCTAATGTTTTAGCAGGAATAAAACATGTACAATGTGTGTTTAGTTGTTAGTGTTTTTGTTATTATTGCATTTTTTGGAGCTCCACCTCCTTAGTCTCTTAATAAAAATGACAAAAAGAGGAGGAAAGGAATGTGAGTCAGCCAGCCAAACTCGCAGAGAAAACGGCTGGCAAAGCCGACTAAATTAGCATATGCTAGGCTGAGTATTTCCCTCTGTTGTTACATAATCCCTTTCTAATAGGAAATCAGTTCTCATACTTAACCCTTTCAGGAGGTTTGGAATTCTCCCACAGTTAATATTTTTATTTTGCTTCATTTATTTTCTCACGAATTGTGTAAATCATCTATTGAAGGGCTTTTATGTCAAGTTCTTTTTTTCCTTCAGTCTTTCTGTATACAAATGTTCCATTCTGTGTCCAACTTCGGGATTCAAGAATCAACTTTTCTATAGCTTTCACTGAGAGGATCTAATTAGCATTTTAGTCTCCCTTTACTCACGTGCAGCTTTCTTTTGAAAATGTATTAGTTCTATGAGTTCCCCTAAGGATTCATAATACTCTAGTTTGTTACACGTACTGTGATATTCAGTGGGCCTTAATTATGCACGTGTCCTCATTTCAAAGCCTTTTCAGGGATCATGTGGGATAGAACAGGGGTCTGGCTGTAAGTTCACTGTCATGTATTAATGTGTAGGTGGTATTCAGAGGAGGATGTTTCTAAAGGCAATTATATATCTATGATTCCAATATAGCAAGCAGTTACTCACATTCTACACTTACTAGATACCCTGCCAAGGCAGAATTAAATTCACCATTGTGATACATAATACAGTATCTGTTATTTCTAAATAACGGATTTCTAAATAACAGATACTGCTCTGGGAATGAAATAAAATAATGAGCGAAAATGTGTATTCCTTACCCTGAATGGGGATTGTTCCTTTCACTCTCCCAAACAAAAAGAAGAATCAGAAATTGTTCCCAAGTCAATACTCTATTCCCTAACTAGCCCATTAATACACTTTGCTATCATGAGATCTTGAAGTTTTGCTGGCTATTATATGAGGCTACAGATTTTTAGATAGTATTAATTGCCTGAAATCTTCATGAACTGCCAAATGTCAGTGCATTGCCAAATTTTAGACATGATATTTTCAGGTTTTGATTTGGATGCAATTTTAACTGTGTAAGTATAGAGGAGTATTGAACTTAAGAGAAAAAAAATCTTTTTGCTTTAAACACTTCATATGTAAAGGATTT
>NW_012146078.1:7092965-7096027 GCF_000956105.1 Propithecus coquereli | reverse complement strand
TTATCTATCTGTCTGCTCTAGTAGACTATAAGCCCCTAGAGTGCAGGGTCTTGGTCTTCCTTTTATATCAATCGCCTACTCAACTGTCTGGTCTGTGTCTTTTTATAATGTTTTCATTCCACTGATGGATTAGTTTTCTTACAATACATTTAATCTTGACACAACTCTTTAATTGGATCCAGATAATATTTAAGTATTTATGTTATAACTGCCAAAATGCCAATACAGTATTCTAAATAGAATAAATATTTGCAGTGACTTTTCATTTCTATGTAATATATAGGAAGAAGACAAAAATGGATCCCAAGAAACAAACAAAAAAATCAAAATAATGATGTACTTCACAAAAATGTGGATTCATTGCTTTGTGAGAACAGTCAGTTCAAATTTGTACTGTAAACAATTGTCTCAAAGCTTTGAATCTTTGATTTCTTTGAGTATCATAGCCTCTTATCTTTACTTTCTAAAGATTTTATCTCTACCTCCAAAAATATTTCTGATTATGACTTTGGTTAGGCATGAAGCCACATCACCTTATTCTTCTACTTGGAGTAGCTAGCATTTCCAGATAAATGTGTAAACAAAGAGGAAGTGCAAGCTGACCTTGATCCGCCAGATTAGGAGTATAGACTGACCTGCTTTTGTTATTGCCAGACTACAGAGTAGAGCTTTTCTGATTAGTCCCTGAAGTAGGGATCAGGGTACATTCTTCTCAGTTAACTGGAAGAGATTCTATTTTATTTATAAGGCCTTTTAAAAAAATTCTAAATATTGGTCTGTTTGTTTTTTTTTAATAATCCTTAGTTGTTGATACTTCTGCAATTTAAGACACACGTTTGCTATGGTTGAATTTGATTTATTTCCCCTTTTGCATTTGAAAGACAGAGGGAGGTAGGATGGGAATATTAACTGCTTTTGAAGAGAATTTAAATATAGTTACCGGGAGCTGAACACCAAGGGAGGACTCTACAATTTGTAGTGACTATACACCTAGAATGTTTTAAGTATGCTTTTCCTAAAATGTCCCAGTGAAATATAGCTTTTCTTAAAAGTCATGTAGGTTTTCTCCACATTTAAAAAATCAGTTTCTCTGATGTCTTTTAGATTTTTGACTGTTTTGACTCAGCACTCTAAAAGATATCATTAAGTATGCTTTACCTGATGCCAGGTGCTGAAATCACTCTATCATCCTCATGGAGAAATATACATTCAATAAATAGATGTCCAATGTAGATTAAACTAGCTCAATTTATTAAGGGTTATTGCCAGTTTATAGAATTGATATTAAGAATTATATTCTCCCATAGCTTCGATTAGTACTTGGTCTTGCTTTATGTTAAAGCGTGTCTCTATGATGTGATAGCTGCAGAAGAATTACTTTCTTCTCTAATGTGGCTTCTGTTTGGCCCTTGCTCATCGACTTTGCAAAATTTAGTGAATAAATGGGAAAGTAATTTGGGAAGCAATTTTCATTGACTATTTCACTGTTTCAATGAAAAATTATTTTAATATATTACTGAATTTTGTTTATTATCTTGAACGTATTCCTATAAATCTATGATTGGGTATGACATTTTAATTTTTTATGTGTAACCAGATAATATATGAAACACTGGAAAAGTGAGGAAGAGCTACACCTTCCTATTTCTCAACACTTGTAGTCATAATGAACCACTCAGAAATTCAATTTTAGTTTAATGTAAGAAGGAAGGACCTTTATCTCTTACCTCAAATGCTAGCACATATCAAACCAACGTTCTTGTCCAGAGTTGACAAATTGAAAACAATATATATAATATTTATCAAAAGAATATTACATTAAGAACATTGTCTTTATATAATAGAAAGATGTGATGCTAACTAGCATGAAAAAGTTGTGTGTTTAATAACATTTATAAGCATACTTTTAAAGATTAAGTAAAATTTATAGAGGATAGTTTCATGTCCACTGGCTTGCTTCTTTTTTTAAATTAACGTAGATATTGTATGGATGAGGTAAGATGAATGGTGTTGTGAAACTTCAATTCTCCATATCATTTCACTTCCATGAAATAGCTAAGATGAGGGTATTGCTAGAGAAATAACAAGTTCCTAACTTTTAGAGGTCTGATGGAGGTCACTAAATTCACATTTACTTTAAATTTTGTCTTGCTTTAACCAATTTTATTGACTGTAAAGTATAAACTATGAACAAAGCAGAACATATTATCCCTGAAGGATGTAACCTCATAAGAGTACATGCTGTAATCAAACAAATATATTTGATGGGTATGGACAGAGTGGGGAGACTAATCTTTTTATCATTTAATGACGGTCTTATTATAAGGTAAAAGTAAACCTCATCAGGCATTAGGGATATTCCCTCCTAATATCTTCTCATCACCTAGCTGTACCATGATGAAGCATAGGAGTGAGTTGGTGATGGAGGAATGAGGCAATGAGTGATATATATATCTCTGATCCTTGGGTGGAACACAAGCAGGTGCCGCAGCCTCACTGCAGCGAAAGTGGAAGTGGTAGTGAGGTTGACATGGTGAGTGTTCTTTATTTTGTAGTCGGAGTTCTTTATTCTGTAGAGGGAAGAGATATCATTTTGGGCTAATGAAGACTTTGATTTTTGGAAGTGCCTTGCAGCAGCAAGATGTAATGGTGGAAATCAAGAGACCTGTATTCTCATCCAAGCCATGCCACTGTCTTAGAGGCCTTGAGCAGGTTACTTTTCTTGCAGCTTAGTTTCTTCCCCTGTAGACTGAGAGATTGGAACCACATCCGTTCTTTGGCGATGTGTTGTAGGAGGAACTTATGGATGATTGCAAACTGTAGAAATGGCGTTTTTCTTTTTTCTTTCCACCTAAACATGTTTTATAACACAGTCAGTATAACATTAACTGTGTGCTCTTAAAATAATATTTACTAAATTTAATTTTTTACATCCATCCCATGCATTATTCAGTGTTTAAAGTTTTTACATATGTAAACAGATTTTTATTCTGACATATGTGTCTGTATAAATTTCAAAGCTATTCTTTCTCTGTCAATGAGTTTTATAAATTAATTTTGTA
>NW_012146078.1:7077127-7092570 GCF_000956105.1 Propithecus coquereli | reverse complement strand
TTAGATTAAAAAGCTCTCATTTCCTCCAGTCATTTATCCTGAAAACATTCTCAGTATGATGCCAGTTTCTATTTTTTTTTAAATACAACTCGAAAGAACCTGACAAGTGAACAAGAAATATTCAAGCATACTATATTCTAACTGATTTGTTCAAGAGGATGATTCATTTAATTTCATAAAGGCTCAGTGGGCCAGAACAGTAGATGACCAGGTCAGCAGAGGGAATGTAGGGGAGAAGAGGTCTGTGAGAAGGATCTATGTAACAAGCAACAATATTTAGTTTTTTAGAGCTGGAGTTCTGCTTGAGCAATTCTGATGTTACCAGCGACAGTCATTTAAAGAGCTGCTGATGCCTCAGGGAAAACATTTTTAAAGTGTCCTATCTAGGAACAATGTTACTTGTACTGTGTCATATATATTAAAACTCCGTCCCTTGCTTATATTACAATACATTGTGCCTGATTAAAACCTGTACTACTGTAATAGGGCTTTTTGAGAAGGCCGATTAAATGTCGTTCTTGAAATCTTTCTTCCTGCTCAATATGCTCTGAATATGATTGAAATATTAACCACTTGGTAAACAAAGCTAGAGAATAGATGGGGATACCATTTAAGAACTTTAAAAATAAAATGAATTTTATATATAATTATTTGAAACATTATAGAGAAGCTACAGCATCACATGAACAGGCTAAAAATGTTCTTGGCATCATTGCATTACTTCTTTTAGTATTTAACTTTGATGACCCCAAGGTGGAAATGATGTCATATTTCTAACAGACTGCATGGTATTTTTGAATATTATTTATTGACTAGTGATATCCCTGGAATACATGACATACATGTGGTAGTAGATAATGTAATTATCAAATTTTTTTGATATATACCTTGAAAAACATAATGATGGTGGTCTAGCATGTATAATTATTCTGTGTAGAGATTTGTGTGTTTGGATTACACACAACAGTACAATGCAGTTTAAAAAAATCTCAGCTTACCAATTAACTTGAATTTTAATTTCTTTTTATTTTAAAAGAAACTTTAAAATTAAAGCAATTCAAGTAAATGCTGTGTTGCAGGTGATAATTTGCTAGAGTGTAGTTTTATACTAAATGATTTATTTTGAAAATATATTCAGTTTTCCGAAGTCAGAGAGACATACGTATTCGGAAACTTTTATAGAGGGAACTAGGTGGTGCTGTTCTGTCATCTTTGTGTCTTAGTGGTTTCTTTGGTCCTGTTCTGTTCATTAAACACTTTCGTACAATAAGTACCTTAAGTAAGGTACAGCTTATGCCTCCGAGTGGCATTATTTTTTATTAACCTACTAAGTTTATATTGATTTTGTGTCTTTGTTTTCAGCACTATTTTTTGTGTAACAGATAAAACTTTCTTCCTAAGCAGCAAAGTATATCACAATTTACTACTTACTTCATTTCTTTAATGCTTAAAATAATATATTAAATTCTGAAATCTTTAAACCTTTATGTTACTATGTCTTTTTAAAACCTTAGGTTTGGCTTTTTATTTGCCAAAACTTTTACTATTATTTGAGTCAGAATTTAAAAAGGTAACATTTTTGTACAGTTTGAGTTGATTTAATATAAAATGCCGCAAATACCTAAGCTCAAGAAAAACACTTATTTATAATGATTATTTGTAATATTACAAATTGTATTAAATCCTTAAACAAAAGAAAAGAGAAACCTATCTCTTGAAAGGAAATTCTGTTTGTATAATTTACTTCTCTGTCGAGAAAAGTGACCTTAAATAAGCTGTCTGTTATTCTTTTCACGTTTCAGGATGTCATTAAGATAATTGTCCCTTCCCATAATCTTCGTAGTACCTGATAGTCTGAAATAAAACACTTATTTAAACCTAAATAAATAAAGAACAAAGTTACTCCACTCTACCTATATTTAGTGCACTGGTATCTCTGAGGTATGTTTTCTTGGTAAAAACTATAGCTTCTTTCAGATACCTTTACATTTTGGGAATGTAGATAAGAGAAAACTTAAAAAGAATTGTAATTGTTTCTATCAAAAATCATCCTGTGTTCTATATAAGCAATTCTATGTTTCCTCATGATTTTGCAGTATCATTGTGAAGAGTATATCATATAATTTATTCTCTAATGAAAACCTGGATATAAAATAATGAAAAGCTACTTCAAGAGTTCTACCCATGTACCTCCTTGTAGAATTGCAATTCTGCATATATATTATTTTGAGTAGGGAAAAATAATTCGTGTCACTTATTTCTGATATAATAAATCCACCTTGCTGCTATTTAGATCATAAAACCTTTAAGTTTTACCTTAATAGAAAAGTGAATGTTATATAGAAAACTCTTTGCGTTTTCTGTTATCTTCCAAGTCTTTTATCTGTGGAAGACAGAATCAATACAAATTTCAAAATGGTTCCACAGGATATCATCTTACAGTGTAGAGAGATAATCTCAGAGATGAACATCTTCTAGACTAATAAACGTAAGTGGAAGTATTGCTAGACTTCTGTGCTCACGTCTGGCCTCCCCAAATAAAATAAAAGTCATGAGTTTAGAATGGGGGAGCTGCATAAGAGAATTAGTATTTTTTATTCATAAGATATGCCTTCATTTTCTACTGAATGAAAATTTTCCGGAAGTGGATTAGGTAACTTCCATTTTATACTGCCATAGCCTTATAATGTGAATAAACCTAATGGGAAATAGATTTTTAAAATTAAGATTATATGAAAAGTAAGTATTATGTTTTGGGTAATAATTATTTGCATGAAAAAATACTTTTTAGTTTTTAGATGCTATAGTGATGTGAGTAAAGCTTGGATTAGACAAAGAAATTATGAAAGGTATTCATAAATTTTCCATGTCTACATGCTCAAAAGTATGTTTTTATGATAAAGATTTGATTCCTTCTTTGAAAGCTGACATTTTGGCAGAAATGCTAACAAGAAATTATTCAACTTTGATATATTAGGTACTAGATTTACCTAGTTAAATCAGACTATCATCAGGACCAATGATTTTCTGGTAGCCTATTTTCAAAATACACTAAATAAAGGATGATATTTGGTGGAAAAAAAAATCTAAGTCATAAATGAATATATTTCACAATTATTTTTTCTTCTAAAGTATAGTAAGTCTATTTCTTAAGTATCAAAATTACGGGGAAAATAACCTTATATTTGGTGATAATCTGGTGATTGCTTATTGTTGTAGAGGTAAAATTAGACAGGAAGACAGGAAGCACATATCTGGAAATAAGTTTCTGCTTGGACTGAGGCTCTAGAATTCACACCAATATGCTCTATGCATTTTTTTTTTTTTTTTTTACAATATCTTACAGTAATTGTTTCTTGGAGAGCTTTGATTAGAATAAGAAGAGGCTCTCTTCACAATTATTTTTGTTGAAAATGAATCCCAGACAATATAGCAAAGCCATTAACTATTAGTAATCAATGGCAGCAAACAGATCACTCTAGCATGTCATCTTATCTTGGAAACTTTGGAAACTTTCACCTTTGGAAACTTCTATAGAGGTTTCCTTTCATCTTGCCACGTTTTATCAATGATCAAAGATTTATATCTCATGGATCTAAAGGTGTTTTTACTTTAAAAGATAGACTAAACAAAAAATAAACCCCAGAAGCAATAATAAGTAAGGGATTTCTGGATTTCTTTTGAGATCAAAGTCAGATAGCAAAATAGGTGAAAATGCCAGAAAAAGGAATGATGGTAATTAAGAGAATAAAAGCAATAGTGCAATGAAGAGAATAGATATAGATCTTTTGTACTTTTAAGTACATCCTTCCTTATTATACTGATAGAAAATAGAATCTCCAAAGAAGGACTGACCTAGAATTATAGCTGATATGAGCAAATCAAAATTTGATGGACCAAATGAATACTGACATCATCCATACATGGTGAAAGAGTTTCGAATAGAACTAAATAAGAATTTAGTATTGTATTTGGTGCAGCATTCCTGAACCTAATTGTAGCAGAAGACCACTGATCATGAAGAAGCTTAATACCATTTAACAGGTGGGTTTAAATAATATTAACCACATATGACCAAAAATACAATGATAACCTTTGGGGAAAATATTTTCACAGATTTAATATACTCTCATGTACAACTTATATCAAACTGAGAACTTTCTAAATATATCTTCCCTGGTTGGCTTTGATTATGTCAAGATTTAATTTGTCTTAAAATTAGTACTCTAGTCTCTCTATATTGGCATTAATATGTATGGAAGTGTTGGGATGCAATAATTAGCACATGCTTGTGTTTTCTAGGTCAATCTAGGAGAAGTTCCTCTTATTTTGGATTCACAGTTTACAAATTGTCAAGTTTTCAAAAAGCATCTTATTGTTAGCTATATATATTCAGATATAAAAGTGGGAAAAACATCACAAAAGAACAGTCCTTAAAAACAGCAATAGTTTCACCATTGATTTGTTTTCAATAGCTATTGACTTCAACAGGAAACAAAACTTACCAAAGCAGTTTCTACATTTAATTCTTAATGTGTCCATCAGCAGGTGTTTCAAAGGGAACATTGCTTACTTGAAACTAAGTAAGAGAGAACTTGACATTTTGGGAAGCCACCTTCCTTACCCAAAAGACTTTTGAAAGAGAATAAAGGCAGTTGTGAAAATGTTTGTCTTCTCATTTCACATAAACCAACAAAATATATAGTGTAAATTGACATGCATGGCAAACATTTAGAAATGGAAAAGGTGTATTTATTTGCTAACCTAAACATCAAGAAATTAATCTAAATGTCCTAATAATCTTAAGTAGTCCCCTTGATGTTATCTAAGACATTAGTGTCACTATCAGGAATTATATATTGTTGTCTTCTTAACTTCGGTATATTTTTTGCCTTCTCCTTACTAGCTGGTAAGCTCTGTGTCAGTGCAGGGATACCATTTACTGTCTTAATCTTCTACTTTTAGAATATTGTGTGGCACATAGTTGTTCGAAAAGTTTTTGTTGACTGAATGAATATAATGCACTTGACTTATTTTTAAATAAAAGATTCTTTACCTTTTGAGCAACTTCCTACAGTGAACAGAAATCAACTTAACACTAGTATTTAAAATACACTTAATTAACATTAGTTATAATTGAAAGGAGTTCTTTATGTCTTTTCTTAGACATATTATGCCCCATTTCAATTATATATCATTTGTTATGTGAGAGCATTTGTAATTGTGTTTATGTGTTTATGGCATAAGACTTAAAGCACGATGCTGCCGTTGCTCTTTTAAAACAATAAAAGGGAAAATAAAGTAGAGGAATTTAACTGCTGGATGCCATAAGAACACTTTTCAAATTATTAATTTATTTCCTATATTAGTTGTTTGTCATTGCTAGGAGTTCAGGGTGTGTGTGTGTGTGTGTGTGTTTTCTTTATATCAGAAATTTGTCTGAAGTCATGGAATTGCAACTGAATTATATGAAAACAATAAAACTAAAGATCATAATAGGCCATAGGGGAAATTTCACATAAGAAATATGTTTTAGCAAAATTGAATGTAAGTTTAAAATAAGCTCTACTGCACTTTAGATTTAAACATGATCTCATTTCAACCCTATTTAAATCTTATTTCAGAGGCAGCATAGTGTAAATGGAAAGTACAAGGGATAGGGCATCAAGAATTAAAGTTCTGATTATGCCTGTGCCATTGGCTCTCTCCATCACCCAGGGAAACAGCTCATCTCTCTAGAGGTCAGTTACATAGAGGGTGTTAGGCTTGGATCATCTCCAAGGTCCCTTTTCAACTTGAAGACTGACTCCAATTCAGCAGATGAAATTAAATAAATGGATATGCTTCGCAAAGGTTAGAATGTGATTATGTCTTCGTCGTTAAATCAAAAAGTTTTAATCAGACAAAAGTGTTATAAGATGATGAAATACATTATTAATGGTAGTGTTTATACAATTCTGATGCATAATTTCATGTGTTTTAAAATTTTTATGTATATATATGAATGTATATATTGGTCTATTGGCATATTTATTGATATATAAGTATATAAATCAATAAATCTTATTTTTATGTGATTCCATTTGTCTTAAAAATGTGTGTGCCTGTGTAGATACTTTATTACATTTCTGACTATTTACCCTATTCTCTATAAAGAGGGCCATGAATAACTAGAAGAGATATCTTTGAAGAAATTTTCATTTTGTGAAACACTTCTAAGAAAAATCTTAAATTATTAGAGATTATCACCCTTAAGTGAGAGAGAAATGGGGATTCCAGGAAGACTTCAATAAATGAAGATTATTTTAAGCTAAGTGCCATAATCAATGATATTTATATTCATTAAGGTTCAAAACAAAGATGTTGTTCTTAAACTACTCTAAGAATACTTTAGATTTTTATTCAGAAATAATTTTCATACAGGACTCCTAGATTTTAAAATGGGAAATCGTGAAATGCTTTCTTTGTGTTTAAAAGGATAAATTAATTTTTTCATCTTTTCTTCTTTGGAATATTTAAAAGTGTGCCATCTTCAAGATGAAGTAAGAGAACTGAAAGGCCTCAAATCATGAGATAGCTCCTCATGAAACCAGTTTGCACAATTCGTAACTAATCCAAAATTTCACTTTTGTCAAATAGAATTTATTGTTAAGAAAGCCTAATGCTTATTATTTCCTTTGTAAGTATGTCATTAAATAAAGGTTTATTGATTAATTTAGAGTGGATTTCATAATAGCCCTAATCATAATCATACAAAGAGTTAAATTCCCTTCATTATGGAGCAAGGCAAATGCAGAGTGTTTATAGGCGATCTAGAAGGTCAGTCCTCAGACTAATTCACCGACAGCCCCAGATGCCTGGCTAAGCTGCCAGCACAGTTGCTTTCCCAGTCTGCCAGAAAGTCAGCTGCAGCTGCAGGGAACATTTTTTTTTCTTTCCTACCCATTGCTAAGCCTGTGGATTTTACAATTGCCACGGAAAGAACAGAATTAGAAGATGTGATTCAGGGTGATGATCACCTCACTTACCCTATTAATGGGTTTCAAAGTAATTTATTATGAACAGGAAAATATAAACAGATAAGAGTTTTTGCACATGTGCCTGTTCTCAAATAATCCATTTAGTCACATTTTGGAAAGTAATCTGGTGAGATTGCCTTCCAGTTTCAGATTCTATCTTACTTATTTTTTGAATTCCTGATATAATAATAATAATGATAATAATAGCTACCATTTTATGTTGTACTGTTATCTGCAGTTGGAGAAACATACCCACAGGTTACTAGTGAAGAGGGAGACAGCATGGCGTGGTTTTGAAATCAGACTATGACGTGTGATCTTCCTGTGCTGTGTAACTTTGAACAAGAGATTTTACTTCTCTGAGCTTAAGGTATTTCACCTGAAAAATGATAATTGTGTTGTAAATCTCAAAGGATGTGGGGAGGGCCAATTATTGAATATAGTAAAAGGCCTCCTATCATGTCCAGATAATTATGGGCCCTCAGTAAATTATAGAGATATTGTGAGAGAAAATAAGAAAAATGATAAATTCAATATTTGTATTAGGTCCTCAGAATTCTGGATGCACATTACTCAGTGGTACTTTTGAAAAATTACCTATTGGGTACAATGAACACTATTGAGGTAACAGATACATTAAAAGCCTAGACTTCTCCATTATGCAATTCATCATGCAACAAAAACCCTTTTGTACCCCTCAAACCTATTTAAATAAAAATTTAAAAAATAAAAAGCTTCTTAATGGCATATGATAGGACTTGATTTAAAAAAAAGTAATCAAATGAGAAAGACTGGAGAACCTGAGAATAAAAGTAGAACATTTTTAAAGGATTAACATTATATTCTGGGCTGGAGTGCCAAAGAAGAGACATAGAAGGAAGAAAAGAAGTGAATCTTAATGTAATATATTACTGTTCATAAATCTATCAATAAGGATTGGAAGAGAAGTGGTCATAAAGCTACGTTACTTCATTATTTGCATTTTAGATACCCTATGGCTATGAAGACGACTTGAGCACTTCTGTATTTGAGCACAGACAGCTTCCACTTGCTTAGTTCTCTCATGCTCCCTTCATTTCCTTCCCTTTCCTTCCCCTCCCTTCTCCTCCCTTCCCTCCCATCATCCCTCTCTCCCTTCCTTCTTTCTGTTCTTTCTTCTTTAAACATAAATTAGAATATACTGCAAAGTCTTTTACTGTGTTGAAAAGTATTAAATATATTCCTGGAAAGAGTTATCTTATTTTTGTATAGATTGGATCTTGGAAACTAAATGAAATCAAATATCAACAACATAGCCAAAAAATGTACTATTCAAATGAGAACTGTTGCCAAGGTCTATGGGGTGCTCACATTCTCTTGCTTTTCTGGTTTCAAGTACAATTACATTTTAGTGAAAGGCACTTATTTTAGGCAGCAAACAAAACCCAGCTTGTATTGTCTTCACATTCCTGTTTTAAGTGAGGTTCACAGAAAACCCACAACTTTTAAACTCTGTCATTTAAATAATCTAATCAAGTTTTAAAATGGCCAGGCTAGTATTTTGTAGCTGACAAGATACGTACACATCTGCGATACCAATGTCTGATATCTCCCCTCTCTCGTGACTTTTGAGGAGTGTGGATTTGTTTGTCCTTCTGATGTCACCCCAGTAGGACACTTTCCCAGTGAGAAAATAACTCATTTTAGGATTCATCCTTTTCAAGGTCATAGAATATGCACACTGGCTTATTTTTTTTTTTACTAAATGAAGTATTCATTTGTATTTCTACATATAGATATATTATGGACTCCCTTTTTAGTATTTCAAAATTAATATGTCTACAAATTTTAAAGAAGTGTTATAAACACATATAACTATTTTTTGTAATGATTTATGTAGGTACTCTGTATCAACATGAACTACACATCTGGATATAAGTCTAAAAATCCAAGATAGGTATTTCTACAAAGCACATAAACTAATAGTATATCTAGGTTTTTGTTAGCAGTATATACAAACATAATAATTTTAATCGAGTGAATATTATAGAGAAGACAAATAGGTGTGTGTTTACACAAAGGAAAGAATTAGGATTTGGGGAATGTTACTTTTTTATATGTGAGTACCTTATATATATAATATAAAATATCTTTATTCTTTCAAAGAATTCTTCAGGATTTGAGCTAGGATTTTAAAAATAATACTAGTCTGGAGATATGAAATTAATTTCTTAACAAACAATACTAAATTTCTTTTCTCTGCTAAAAATGAAATTAATTATATAGCATGAAAAGTGTATTGAACACTAAAATATGAAATGGTAATATATTTTACTGAAATATAAATTAAAAACTGAAAAGCATACACTTTTAAAAAATGTTGTAACCTTAGTTAAGTAGGCTTTTTATCATACCCCTTTTGAAATGGGATATTTATATTTCCTTATATCCTATTTGAATATAAAAAACCTTGATATTTTATTTTGCTATGTATCATTTCTGTGCCATAAGTGAAAGACCACTAAAACAAATAGATATTAAATTGTTTTTCATCAGTTTCTTATTTTGCACCAAATACTTTGGAGAGCGCCTCATCTTCTAATCTGTGTAATGCTAAAAATAAATCCCACTAAAGTCAGTTTGTTTCTTCTCCTGGAGGTTTCCTATGTACATCTTTTATTTTAAAATGAAAATACAGATTTCATTATTCCTGTGTAGTAGTTTGGAATTTTACTGTTATGTTGGAATTCCAAAGAAGTCACTTTTTAATGAAACAAATTTTATGAGAAATCCAGTGGATATCTTTTAAGAGAGTGCTGATGAAATAATACCTGCATATTGCAGGAAAGGCTTTTTTCTGTTCAGAGTCCTTAGAGGTGTCAGAAATCATTGTCTACCTTCCCTTTCTTTCTGCCTGGAGCCAAGCAGAGAATTAGGAAAGGAAGAGAAGTGCTCTACACACAATGGCCTTCAGTGAATATTATTGATGAGTAGACACCTGCTAGGACATAAAGGCATTTAATCCATATTATTTTCCCTTTTAACTTGTCAACTCACACATGGCTGCCAAAAGAGTTTTCTGTCAAACATTAGCCTTTGCATTGCATTACAATTTTTATTTTTCATTCTTGCAAGTTCTATATACAACACAAGTGGAGCTTTAAATAATACAAATACTTTTAACTGTGTGAAGATAAACTGGAAAAAATACACTCTCTGAATATCAAAACATTCAGAAAGTGAAATATACGTATGTACAAATTATCAACTTCAAAATATTATTTTTATAGATAAAAATGCCCAGTATATTAAATCACTTTTGGATCTTCTCGCTTTACAAATGCTTGGATCATTGTGGTTAATCGTCACCTGTTACTAATGCAACACTAAGAATTTATTTTGTTTGTATTTATTTTGAAGGATATTTTAAAAGGAAATCAATACATTATTTTTTCCAGAGAACAGACTGAATCACATATTTTCAAGAGGTGGAGACAGTATGTTCCTCCAGTGCAGAAATCTTTGTGTCTCCTCTGCGTAGGTCAGACTCTTTAATATATGGTAGGCTTCCAACATTATAACCTGAGAAATCAGTTCACTTAGACATGTTAAAACACAGTTTTTAATCTATTTTTCTACTTATGATAGGAATATAAACATTATGTTGTTAACCTTTGACATTACAGCAATATAACATATCCAGCATCTTGGGGAAATGATTTGCGACACATTTAAGCTTTAAAGGAAACTGGAAAATTATTTTTATCACTTTTGATGGAAACCTTTCTATAATATATTATGCCTTCTTTGGGGGAAAATGCTAAAAATAATTTAAGCTTTTCTCAGTGCCTCAGCAACATATTGTCTGGTATCTGCTGTACAAGACAACAGAGTTCTGCAAATGCTTTTGAGCTTTTCCACCCCTCACCTCGTGCGGTATGCGGTATGCTTGCCGTTTACAGTCACTTCAATGACTTCTTTTTACAATTGGATGTTAAGACTGTGGGTTAAAAAGAAAAAAAGTGTTACAAATTCTCTGGGGAAAAAAAAAAAATATATATTTTTATTGACTTATTTAATGAGGCACAAACAAGAGCCGGACGGCTAGTGCTGATTAATCCAACAAATCTAAGTCTCACTCTGTTGCCCTGAGTAGAGTGCCCTGGCGTCAGCCTAGCTCAAGGGAACCTCAAACTCCTGGGCTCAAATGATCCTCCCGCCTCGGCCTCCCAGAGCGCTAGGATTACAGGCATGAGCCACTGCGCCCGGCCAATCCAACAAATCTAGATATTTAGATCTGAGCTGTCTCCATGTTACAACCTCTTATTTTGAACTGCCTTCTGGATCTCTTCACCAAAACATAGGTAACCACACAAAAATATAACACGTCCAAAGACTGAACTCATTATCATTTCCAGTCAGCTGCCCCTCTCCTGGTCTTCTGCATGTTTGCAATTCCCTGGCTCAGTTAACGCTGTCGTAGCCACCCAAACATCTAAGCTAAAAAAACAAAACAAAACAAAAAAAACCACCCGATGTTATGCTATCCTTAACTCCTCTATCTCTCTTACCCTCCACTTTAGCTTAATCCACAATCACCCTGTGGCCCTTTCTTTTCACCTCCATTGTCACAACCTTGTTTGGATGGATCCTTGTATTCCTTCATCCCTGCTACTGTTATATTCACTCTTTTGACAGTCTGTTTCACTGTCTCCACAAGTCTTCAGCTTGATATTCCTAAAGTAATAATAATAAAAAAAGGTCAGGTTACTTTTCTCCTCTATGAAAAGCTCTCTACACGATCACTCTTTTCAACACTAATTAAAGCACAAACTATTTAGTTTGACATAAAAGACATTCTCATTCTGCCCCCAAATGCTAGCCACTTAATGCTAACTACTCCACTCACTCTCTGAGAGCCCTGTTTCCTTTGAACTTGCAGTGTTTCTAAAAGCACACAAATCTTAATATGACTTTATGCCTTTACACATGCCAAACATTAATGGGTATAAGAGTGTATTAATGATTTCAGGTGTAACACGGAATAATCTCAGGAATTAGCCATATTTGATATGCAGAGCTTTATGAGAGTGTTTCTAATGGTGAAACTTAATAGGTAATAAGATTGTGAATCTAGTTTTCTATAGACACCAGAAGAATAAAACAAAATGAAACCAAAGGAAACAGATTTAAAATTTTTTTTTTTATGTGGATACGTGTTTTAGGCTCAAGAATGTTCTAAATATGATTAATTTTGATTTAATTATATAACTCAGGTACTTAAACCCCAAATTGTGATTTTCTTTTATAGATCTATGAATATGGTATCAGTATTTGAAGTTAACATTCTAAAAGGGATGGATACTCTGGTCAGCAGATATTTTAATTCTTAATCAGATTTATGAATCATGAATCAAAATCAGGTTGATTAAAACAAGTAATATTACAAAATTTTAATAAATATACCTTTTAGGTATATTTAGGTATATTATAATAATATTTAGGTAATATCACAAGGACTTTTAAAGTATAGCTTTTCTTAAGCTAATAGAGATAATATAAAGAGTTTTAGTTTGTATTTTATCAAAGGGATTTGGATCACTCTAGAGATTAATTTTTAATCATGGCTCATTAATAATAATTAAATGAGAGGAGAGGAAAAATGCATGTTCATCGATGTTTGCTTCTTTGATATTAAATGATTACACATATTCCATTTAAGAGATTTTGATATATTCTTCACTATTCCAGATGTATAGGAAATGAGCCATAATGTCACTAAAAGCAAACTATTTTGTAATATTTTTTGCTCTTTAATAAAAGCAGTTATTTTAGTAGCATTGCTGACCCGATAATTGCTAGTGGGTCTAAATTGGATGTACTTCAGTTAATGCATCAGTAAGTGAAGTACCTTCAATGCAATTAAAAAATTCTAATCTAACCAAAGAAGAGATCTTGTTCATATTGACCACTTTAAATTCAGACTATGATTTCATATTTTTAAAATGTCCCATGGCTTAGCTGACCCCATTAGTGGGATACAACTCTCCTTTGGCATAGCCAGTTATTACTGAGTAAGCATTTCTGAAAGCCTCTGAATGAACTTCAGCAGACAACTGCCATTGCCTAATTTTGAGAAGGCAACACTGAGTAAAAAGCAATCAAGATTTTAACATGGAGATTCAGGGAAAATCTAGATTCAAGTGAGGGATAAGAATTTGTCAAGCATCAATAGTTATTGCATTTGAAGTGACTAATTTGATATTAACCTTTTACTTGATAATAACTTTTTTCTCTAAGACATTTAAATTTTATCAGACATTTGTGACCTGACTTGCTGAGTAATTAGAATTTTTTAGTTTTCCTCTTGCCATTAATTTAGTGATTGATACTTTTGTATACCTGACTACAGAGCTTAATTTGTGGGGATTGTGTCTTCCTGAATATAGGGCAGTTGTCCCACTCCACCTCCCACTACTATTAGGGGAAATGCAATTCTCAAATGAATGTAGAAAGAAGAATATTAATGGTGTGCCAATGGTACACTGAAGGGTAGAAGGTTGCTTCTAATTTTCTGTTTGGAATACCCTTGCATTTCTAAATTAGAGTGCAGACATCAGGAGAAAAATGAAAAACTTGTTACCCACTTTCAAAAGGGTATGGTTGGGTCCCTAACTGCATTTATATTCCAGTTCAGTCGGATTTGTAGGGAGGATAGCAGTCTTCTCAGATTTTGGCAACGGGGATATGTATGTGTAGCCTGCCTGACACACCAGATGCCCTCTTTTAGGTGGTGTCTTCTGTTAGTATTTTGCTAAGAAGATGGGAGAGACTACATAAGAAACTCTGCCAGCCAGATGCCATTTTAAACTGCTAGTCTCTGCTTTTTTGTTCAATGCAAGGCAAATTGCTGAGCATAAAGGATTTTCTTTACTAGCCGTAAAGGAGAACTAAAGTTCAGCTCCAATTCTCTTTCAGGAAATTTTCTCTGACACCTTGAATTCCTCTTCTACAGGACTCTGAGTATACAGTCTTTTCTCTATGAGTAATAGGAATATTTTGCCCACCAGATAGACCTTCTAGAAAGTTTTTCAATTTTACTCCTTTTCTATTGCTACATAATCTATTCAAATTTACTAGGACTTCAGTCAGTGGTGTGAATTGAATTAAAATTGGCTAATCTGGCCTGATTGTATAGATTATGTAACCACAGTAGTATGAGCTGTGATTATTAATGTGTGTTTATTAAAAGTTACGGTGTATATAGAACTTTCCAAACAGTCAGCAACTCATATTTGTTTATGCCTAGCCCAGCTGTCTCCCCAACTCCCCATGCAGTATCTTGCCATCTACTAATGTGACACAACTGTTCTGTGATGGATGTTTTCCTAATTGGTGGAACTGCTAAGGATAGATGAGCCCAGTTCTCACCCTGCAGGGGTGTGTATGCTATCATAAGCTCACTGAACATACCCTTATCTAGGGGGAGAAGGATGAGAATTACCTCTAGGGAGCATCTTAATTTGGAACTATGGTCACAGACATGGGGAGGGGGGAATGAGAACTTCTGGTTTACTTTATGTAAAATGTAGTGACATTTCCATACTCCCATCCACTTTTTGACCATCATCCAACCAGAGACAGCCTGGATGCTGCTTTTGCATGTTCTCTGCCTGCTTGTTTTGGAGCGTCTGCGAAAAACAGAGGAGCATTTCCTTACCCTAAAGGACATTTTTGTTAGTTACCAGATCTTAGTATTCTTTTGATTTGGCACCATTCTCCATGGTGCTCATTTTACCTGTCACTTCTGTTTCCTTTTCCTTTACAGCATCTTTGGTGACATTGGCCTTAGGCCAAGTTCTAGCCAGTGCTCACCTGTGTTATTTTTGTAACTTCCTAGTCACGGAATGCTTCTCTCTCTATAATCTCATTGGGGATCGGGGGTTTTAGCTGTTTTATTCATTGCTCCATCCATGACTCCTAGTACAGTCCAATCATATAGTAAATTTTCAGTAAACACCTGTTGTCGTCAACAAATTAAACTCAACGAATTTAGCTCTCTTTTCACTTTGATTCCATTCTTAGTATCACACAGCGTCATTTTACAGTTTGACATGGGCTCCTTTGCTTTCAAACCCTCATCGGCCACCTAGTTTTCTTTAGCTTTTGTCTTATTTATCTATCCACTGCTCTCAAACTTATGTTTAATGGAATTATGTGATCATCTGGTTCCTATTATTTAGCCTTTTAGTGCTTTATCCTATCTTTGTGCTTATCCTATCTTTAACTCAGCAACCCTTTCCCATATTTATTTAAATTTAATCTTGAAATCTTATATTACCTATAAATTGTTTCTTTACCTAAGTAAAAGATATACTTAACGTATCTCTCCCTCTCCTGCCTTGAGCTGTACTCTGCCTAAATCATGGTACTACTAAAATTTTT
>NW_012146078.1:7073508-7074792 GCF_000956105.1 Propithecus coquereli | reverse complement strand
TTGTAGTTCTTCATTTATGTGTTAGCCCCAGAACCTATAAGAATCTTTCCAGTATTTCAGATCTCTGCAGAGATCTTTTAGGAGTTTTCGTACTTGGGAAATTATAAAACTAGGGGACTCTAAATTTTACTGAAAAATTCATTGAATCAGAAGGCCATTCTGGGACGTGACCTACTTTGTAGATTCATAGCCCTTCCTAGGTTGCACCATTTACACACTAGGCTTGCTTGGAAATGAGCTGGAAGCAAAATTGTGAGATAGCAAAGTACATTTGTAGTATTTATTAGCTTCCTGTATGGCCCTCTGTCTCTTTGAGGCTGTCATGGTCTCTCCCATATCATAAAGCAACTTGAAAAACAAAATCAATAACAAGTCCTAGGGAGGAAAAAAATAGTCTTCTACACACCTATTAGAATGGCCAAAATCCAAAACACTGACAACACCAAATGCTGGCAAGGATATTGTGTAAGAGGAACTGACTCTCATTCATTGCTGGTGAGAATATGAAATGGTATAGCCACTTTGCAAGACTGTTTGGCAGTTTCTTAGAAAACTAAACATACTCTTACCATACAATCCAGCAATCACACTCCTTGGCATTTACCCAAAGGACTCAAAAACTTATGTCCACACAGAAACCTGTACATAGATATTTATAGCAGCTTTATTCATAATTATCAAAATTTGGAAGCAATCACGATGTCTTTTCATGGGTGAATGGATATACTCTGGTCCATACAGATAATGGCATATTATTCAGTATTAAAAAAAACACGAGCTACTAAGCCATGAAAAGATATGGAGGAAACTTAAATGCATATTATCAAGTGAAAGAAACCAATCTGAAAAAGCTATGCATTGTATGATTCCAATTATATGACATTCTGGAAAAGGTAAAACCATAAAGACAGTAAAAAGGTCAATGGCTTTCAGGGGTTAGGGAAAAGGGAAGGATGAATATGCAGAGCAGAGAAGATTTTTAGTGCAGTGAACTACTTTGTATGATATTATAATGGTGGATACTTGTCATTATACATTTACCTAAGCCCATAGAATGTACAACACTGGGAGTGAAACCTAATGTAACCTATGGGTAATAATGATGTATCAATACAGCTTCATCAATTGTAACAAATGTATCACTCTGGTTAAGGATGTGGATAATGGAAAAGACTATTTATGTGTCGGCGCAGAGGGTAAATAGAAACCTCTGTACCTTCTGCTCAGTATTTGCTGTGAACTTAAAACTGTTCTAAAAATAAGATTTATTAAAACTAGTCTTGA
>NW_012146078.1:7071588-7072393 GCF_000956105.1 Propithecus coquereli | reverse complement strand
TAAATTCATTTTAATGTGACACTAAATATTAATGTTGTAACAGGACTCATAACATAGAAGTAATAAAATTAAGGTTAAAATTCTTTTTCTTCTGTTAAAATCATATTTCATTAGTGATACACCCACAAAATGGTACCTATTCTTTGAAATTGTTATGCTTGCTCAAAAGCTTGCAAATTAGTGTAAACTCAGGACCTGCCGACATCCTTTCAGCATTATGAGATTCCAGAAAATGTGAATAGGATGTTTCAGTTGTTAGGTAATTTTCCAGATGCCTTTTTTTGTGCACAGATAATTCAAATGGCTTCCTTTCAACACTTCAAGCTTGTCATGTACACTATATTAGAGTGTGTAACATTTTTGAAGGAATTTGGCACAAAAATCACTTTTCCACTTCTAACTCTCTAAGTTGGAAGAGTGCCTGCAAACATCATTATAAATACATACTAATAAATATATTTTCACCAATTTTTAAAATTCCCTTACTTCAAGTGTCAATATTATGTGTTACGATAAGAGCAGTTTAATTAGTTATGCTTTTTGCTGATATTTTAAATAAGTGTATTTAGGTTATATTTATAACAAACATCAATATTTGCAAATGATAAAGACAACATGATTTGTATGTGATCATTCATTAAGATAAACATTTAAAAGCTTAATTTCAATCAAGATTTCTTTGTCCTCAGGTTAAGTAGCAAGGTAGGCAAAATTCTCCCAAACCCTATAATTTAGACCCAAAATTGAGTATTTTCATTGTCTTTTTTATTTCTTTTTTGGCTTAGTTGATATCATAAGTTACATT
>NW_012146078.1:7070302-7070793 GCF_000956105.1 Propithecus coquereli | reverse complement strand
AACAATGTCCTTTGCACCAGTTTCATTCAATAGGTTTGAATAAACATACGGTGCTTAAAGTTTCCTTACAAATATGTTGAATTAATTGAGAAGGAAAGAAAATAGAGGGGAACAATTAGCTTTAAGAAAATGTTTAGATGAAACTCCTGTAAAAGACACTGAAAAAAGTGTTAACTGGTTCTCAACCCTTGCCTCTTCTACAGATAATAAGAGAGTTGTCATAAGCATTATTTGGATCACAGCATGACTCTGTATCAGAACTATGTAGCAGAACTCTGTCTTGGAATCAGATTAAAGAAATGGCATTTAAAAATTCTGAGTATTTAGGAGATGCTCTATGGCAGTTATTTTCTCTGATTTGTTCAATAAAAGTGGAAATTATTTTACTGCCTCTTGGGATGGGTTTCCACATTTTGCATTGAGTTGAAACTTACGTACTTATGTTTGGAATCCTCTGCTTTGTTAAAGAGTGTCACTCTCATTGTCATCCC
>NW_012146078.1:7066851-7067944 GCF_000956105.1 Propithecus coquereli | reverse complement strand
TGCCCAAACAAGTATAACTCTTACCTAAAAAGAGCTTATCTAACACAGGTATTTTCTCCCTGAGGTATATCACAGCTTTCTTGTCCTTAGGAGCGCTAGAAAGTACTTATGCACTATGGGACTATTTTAAAGAGTGAAATTATCTGCATAAAGCACCAAAATGGAAACAAAACGTGACACTAAGGAGACCTTGAAAAGGACATTTGTTTAAAGTATGAAAGCTTAAAACAAGAAGGCAGAGCGTTGCCTTGTTTGACCTCAGCTGGGAACATGCGTATTGGGCAACTCGAATTTTGTAGTGTTCCGCACATGTCTGCAAATGACCATGAAAGCTCGAGAGGATTGATTTTAGGGTTAGGAATAAATTTTAGCCAGTAGGCAAATTTGCAAATACGGCATCTGGGAAGAATAAAGAATGACTCTATCAAGTATTTGAACAAGAGTAATTCTGAAATATGTTTGTATATGTGACGATTGTATGGAATTTCGTCTTAACTCTGGAATGTAATTATAACATTTTAAAGCTGGAAGAGATCTTAGGAGCCAAATAGTCACAACTCCTAAGGCATGTACAAATTTCTTGTAAAATATTTCTGAAATATTGACATCAAACTCAAGCGTTGACATTTACCATGATGAGGATCTTACAAATTTCAAAGACATTGATGAGTACTTTGGCTGTTTTAATATAACTTCTATCAGTTACTTCCATTTCTCATATTTTAAAACTACAGAGCACAAGTCCTTTCCTTTGTCACATAAAAGACAATCCTTTGCAAATTCCAAGGTGACTAATATGCTGATACTTCTCTAAGTGAAATATCTTCTTAAGATGACTTTTTAATATTTGATTTGCATACTTTCACACAAATTGTTGTACAAAAAAATAAAAGCTGAATAGGGCAATCTCAATGTACAAAGTTTTAAAACCTTCTGCCATGATTGAATATAACTTTTGTTTCAACATTCTGCATATCAATTTGTTGATCCAAATTCACTTTTTAAAAAATCTTCAGTTGCTTAGTCCAAATGCATTCTTTTTGTGTGTTTATGTGTGTATATATACACATATACATATATACATGTGTGTGTG
>NW_012146078.1:7064401-7064746 GCF_000956105.1 Propithecus coquereli | reverse complement strand
GCGAGGATGCACCTGTTACCAACAACTCTCAGTAGCTAGAAGTACAGGACCAAATACTAAAAACACTGCTTTAATTTTTCATTAAAATAATTCCTTTGCAGTCTCAATTTTCCTTTATTCTCAGTTTATTAAATATGGAATTACATGATTTCTAAGAGTTAATGAAAAACCTACTTCAGATTGTTACTTGTTAAGAGGTAAATATTAATAATGTGTTTTGCCACCATGATCTAGGTTACCTGGATTTCTCAAAGACGAGATGCTTTTCTCAAAGATGTTACATCTTTTGGGGCTATAAATTCTATGAGAAAGCTAGAAAAGAACCTGAAGGCATTAAATATATTA
>NW_012146078.1:7061785-7062989 GCF_000956105.1 Propithecus coquereli | reverse complement strand
GGCTTCACGCATGTCCATCCCCCAGATGGTGTGCACCTCTCCCATTAGGTGCGAATATGCCCTATATTATTTTCTACTAGTCTCTTGTGTTCTCACTAAAGCAAACTCAGCATTCTTTGTTTATTCAATATTCAAGGAGTACTTTTTTTTTTGTTTTAAGCACTTAGAAACTGGAAATGAAAAAGAAAATAAGGCACTTGTTTTCAAGAAGCTTACCTTTTAAGAAAGTCATTGATAAAAGTAAATAAGCAATTCCAATGTAAAGTCACATTGCCATGATAAGGATAAACACAAGGTGCTTCTGAGGTAGATATGTGGGGTGCTTAACCTAGATTAGGGGTCAGGGAAAAAGAGGGACATTTTCCTGGTTATGTCAATATCTGAGCTGGCACTTTGGATGAGTGGTCTTTTAGCCAGGCAAAGGTTGAGGAAGTGGACAACCTACTTGAAGGCCCTAAAGCAAGAGAGGAGTTTCAGTTAGCTAGCTGGATTAAAGATGTGATTCATCTAATGAAGATTATTTTAAGCCTTGTTAAGTAGTTTGATTTTGACTTAAAAGATATGGGATGGTGTTCACGGATACGAAGTAGTTCTAAGACATCCATGATTAATTTTGTCTTTTCAAAAGATTTCTCTGGCAGCAATGCATACTAGCTATAGGGTGAAAAAGAGAATTTGATGACTTGGTACATCAAGTGGCAATTACCAATGGGCACTTGAATACTTCGGTCTAAAGCTCAAAATTCTGCCAGTCTAATGTCATGGGAAACAATAATCCACGTAAGTGATAAGTTTATAGGTCTTAGAATAAGTATCTGAACTACTTATATTTCTAATGCCCTTGGTAATCAGAGATACAAGAACATCTGATTTCTACCACTCTCAGATTCTGGAGCAGCAGTTGTCAAACTTTTTCTTAAGAGGCCACTTGGTAAATATTTTAGGTATCCTAGCCACACAATCTTTGTTTAAAATACTGAGCACTGCTATTTTAGCAGGAAAGCAGCCAGCCACAAAAAAATATGTAAAATGTAATTATTGAAAAAAAGGCAAAACTAAGAAACTAAGATTTTTTTATCATCATATTATGACAATAAATCTGTTTTACCAGATCAATTGATTATGTTTTAATATGAAACTTATCCTCAAACTTTACAAAACTGAAAATATTTTTCAACTATCATAATTTCCTATACTTAAATCT
>NW_012146078.1:7059363-7059850 GCF_000956105.1 Propithecus coquereli | reverse complement strand
TTTATTTTTCAATTATCAACTCTGAGTGGTTTAGCAATGAATTTTTAATTTCTCAACTTAAAATGGGATTCAATTATGATTTTACCATTAAAAGTCTTTTCTTATGGGATTTTAACTGAGTAGGAGTCTAATACTAATTCTAATTGCAGCTCTATTAATAAATAAGAAAGAGAATGTTCTCCTACTAGTATGTATGGATGTATGGCCAGCTGAAATAATTGCAAACAGTCACAGGGAAAGAAACGCTTTTAAGATTTTACCAAAACACAGACACAAACAATGTGGCATAGCTGGATAGCTGTGAAATCGAAGCAGCTAGCAGATCAACATTGAGTGCAGCTTTAAGGGATACTCTCTGCTTAAAAACAAACTTAGAACTGACTCTGAGCCCCAAAGAGCTATGAACAGGGACAGGCTGTAAAGAAGGAGGCTGAAGATTATAATCAAAGGGCATATTTTGTGTGTACCCAGTGGGGAAAATGCTTTG
>NW_012146078.1:7057565-7058011 GCF_000956105.1 Propithecus coquereli | reverse complement strand
AAAAATAAAAATAAAAATAAAAATTACATCGTTACAAGGAAAAAAATAAAAGAAGGACATATCCATTTTATTTCCAGTCATATATGGTCTCATTGGATAGTGATACACTCATTCAATTTTCAGTTGGATTTTGAATTACCTTACATTTTACATTTAACTTTCCATGACTTGGTGCTAATTGTCAGGGTGCTTCTTATTCACATGCAAACTGGGGTTACTTATTCTTAGGGTCTTGTTGTCTGACAGTTTTAAACTTCTTTGGAAAGTCTCAAGGGTCTACTTTTCATTATATAAGTAAGGAGAAAAAATATAGGAAAAGTAAGAGCAGAGACAGAAGTAGAAATCAAAGGGAAAAAGAAAAGAGAACATACACACAGAGAGAGGATAATTAATTGACTTTAGGGGCTAAAAAAGAAAACAGAAGGAATTAAAGAAGATTAAAGAAT
>NW_012146078.1:7054431-7054848 GCF_000956105.1 Propithecus coquereli | reverse complement strand
ATATAACTGGAGAACATTATCCTGAGTGAAGTATCTCAGGAATGGAAAAACAAACACCACATGTTCTCACTAATAAATGGGAGCTAAAGGATGGGTACACATGGTCATAAAGTTGCATAAAGGACATTGGAAATTAAGAAGGGGGAAGGTCGAGGTTAAGGGATAAAAACTTACCTATTGGGTACAATGTATGCTAGTCTGGTGATGGGCGCAGTAAAAGGCTTGACTTCAGTGTTATACAATTCATCTGTGTAACAAAAACATTTGTACCCACTTAATATTTTGAAATAAAAATTATAAAAAAAGAGAAAGGACAACAAATGGTGCATTAGTTTGACTACATTCAGTGGACAGAGTGGACCTTCGACATCAGCACATACTGATGGGGGAAAAAAATTTTTCCCCCTAGTTCTCTTC
>NW_012146078.1:7053827-7054381 GCF_000956105.1 Propithecus coquereli | reverse complement strand
CTCTGTACTTTTAGAATGGAGATGAGCTTAGATGAGAGATAACAAATGAAACCTTTAGTCTGCATCTTAGAGAAAGGATATCAAGAAAAAGAACAAGGATCATAGTATAGCAAGGATTGGGGAAAAGTTAATATAAACGTAGTGAAATTTGTTCTTCGGATGCCCATAGCTCTGGTTTTCATTGATTGTGTAAATGTTACTGGTGTATCCACAGTGAGAAATGTATCTACAGCCAGATGTCAGGAACATTTTAGGATAGGGCTTTTCAGCTTGCGGATCGATGGAAGAGGCTGAGAATGAGAAGACCTAAATAGTGCTTCTCTTCTCTGGCGTTTTTAATCCCCCCCTGCAGAATCAAAGATCTAAAAGTAGAAGTGGTTTCAAAAATTAATAGAGAATAATATATAAGAATTATCTGTGAGTGATAACATGTGAGTGGAAGATAGAAATTCAAACACGCAGATGAGTTGGTGGATCTACTTAAGTCACAGCACAAAAAGAGTCAGAAGTCCTGAGTTCTAATTTCAGAATTATAACTGCTTAAATGTATCTTT
>NW_012146078.1:7051569-7051875 GCF_000956105.1 Propithecus coquereli | reverse complement strand
CTACTAGTATGTATGGATGTATGGCCAGCTGAAATAATTGCAAACAGTCACAGGGAAAGAAACACTTTTAAGATTTTACCAAAACACAGACACAAACAATGTGGCATAGCTGGATAGCTGTGAAATCGAAGCAGCTAGCAGATCAACATTGCGTGCAGCTTTAAGGGATACTCTCTGCTTAAAAACAAACTTAGAACTGATTCTGAGCCCAAAAGAGCTATGAACAGGGACAGGCTGTAAAGAAGGAGGCTGAAGATTATAATCAAAGGGCATATTTTGTGTGTACCCAGTGGGGAAAATGCTTTG
>NW_012146078.1:7049041-7049312 GCF_000956105.1 Propithecus coquereli | reverse complement strand
TACTGGACAGAAAAAAAAACAACAAGATTCGCAAAATCATACAGAAGAAAAACTTACAGTCTGTCTTTGCCCTGTAGCAAATCCAAACACTAAGTTCAAGAAAGCACAAGAAAGGGATCTAGGAAAAAGAATTTTATTTTATCTTTTTTGTATGACCTGTGGTTCTTTCCTGCTATACCCAAACAGATGTTGAAAATTCTGTATTTCTGATGTTCACCTAAGCATTAAAACTTAACTAGAATCCTTATTTTGAGAAGTACTAGAGTAAATA
>NW_012146078.1:7045207-7047664 GCF_000956105.1 Propithecus coquereli | reverse complement strand
TTTTCCTTTGGGTAGATCTAGTGGGATTGCTAGATTGAATGGTAGAACTATTTTTAGTTCTTTGAGAAATCTCCATATTGTTTTCCACAGACGTTGTACTAACTTACATTCCCACTAGCAGTGTATAAGCATTTACTTTTCACTGCATTTGCACCCTCTATTGTTTTTTGAGTTTTTAATAATGGCCATTCTGACTGAAATAACGTGGTATCTCATTGTCATTTTAATTTGCATTTCCCTGATGCTGAGTGATGTTGAGTGATTTTTCTCATCTGTTTCTTTGCCGTTTGCCTATCTTCTTTTGAAAAACTTCTGTTCATTTCTTTTGCCCACATTTTAATGGGGTTGTTTGGATTTTTTTCTTGCTGATTTATTTGACTTCTTTGTAGGTTCTGGACGTTAGCCCTTTATCAGATGTATAGTTTGCAAATATTTTCTCCCATTCTTTAGGTTGTCTATTTCCTCTGCTGATTATTTATTTTGCTGTGCAGAAGTTTTTCAGTTTAATTAAGTCTCATTTATTTATTTTTGGTTTTGTTGCATTTGTTTTTGGGGTCTTAGTCATAAATTCCTTGCCTAAGCCAATGTCCAGAATAATTTTTCCTACTTTTTATTCTATAAATTTTATGATTTCAGTTCTTACATTTAATTATTTAATTCACCTTGAGTTAATTTTTGTATATGGTAAGAGATAGGAATCCAGTTTCATTCTTTTGCATATGGCTGTCCAATTTTCCCAGCATCATTTACCGAATAGATTGTCCTTTCCCTGGTATATTGTCTTCTCTGCTTTGTTGAAGATACGTTGCTTGTAGGTATATTGCTTTACTTCTGCATTTTCTCTTATGTTCCATTGATCTATGTGTCTGTTTTTATACCAGTACCATGCTGTTTTGGTCACTATCGTCTTGTATTAATAGTATAATGTGAAGTCAGGTAATATGATACCTCCAGTTTTGTTCTTAGAATTGCTTTCAATATTCAGGCACTTTTTTGGTTTCATATAAACGTTAGGATTGGTTTTTCTAATTCTGTGAAAAATAACATTGGTATTTTGATAGAAATTGCATTGAATCTATAGATTGCTTTGGGCAGTATGATAATTTTGACAATATTGACTCTTCCAATTCGTAAGCATGGGATGTTTTCCATTTGTTTTTGTCATCTATGATTTATTTCATCAGTGTTTTGTAGTTCTCCTTGCAGAGATTTTTACCTGTTTGGTTAAATATATTACTTGGTATTTAAATTTTTTTGCAGCTATTGTAAATGGGATTGTGTTCTTGATTTGATTCTCAGCTTAGTCATTTTTGGTGTATAGAAATACTACTGACTTGTGCACACTGAGTTTGTAACCTAGGACTTTATTGAATTTGTTTAACAAAACTAGGGATCTTTTGGAGGAGTCCTTAGGGTTTTCTAGGTATAAGATCATATCATCAGCAAACAGAGACAATTTGACTTTTTCTTTTCCAATTTTGAGGCACTTTATTTCTCCTTCTTGCCTGATTGCTCTGGCTAAGACTTCCAGAACTAAGTTGAATTGAAATGGTAAAAGTGGGCACCCTTGTCTTTTTCCAGTTCATAGGAGAAATTCTTTCAGCTTTACTCCATTCAGTATGATGCTGGCTATGGGTTTGTCATATATAGCTTTTATTATTTTGAAATATATTCCTTGTATGTCTAGTTTGTTGAGAATCTCAGAATGCTTTTTCTGTATCTATAGAGATGATAATATATTTTTTGTTTTTAATTCTGTTTATGTACTAAATCACATTTATGGAACATTTATTCATTGAACATATTATCCTTGCGTCTTTGGGATAAAACCAACTTGATCATGGTGAATTATCTTTTTAATGTACTGATGGATTCAATTTGCTGTTGTATCGTTGAAGATCTTTACATAAATGCTCATCCGGAATATTTGTAGTTCTTTTCTTTTCTTTCCTTTTCCTTTCTTTTCTTTTCTTTCCTTTTCCTTTCTTTTCTTTCCTTTTCCTTTCTTTTCTTTTCTTTCTTTTTTTCATTGTATACTTTCCTGGCTTTGGTATCAGGGTGAAAATTGATTCAAAGAATGAATTAAAGAGGATTCCCTTCTTCTTAATCTTTTAGAACAGTTTCAGTAGGGCTGGTACCATTTCTTCTTTGTACATCTGATAGAATTTGGCCATGAATCCATCTGTTCCTGGCATTTTGTTGTTGTTGTTGTTGGGAGATTTTTTCATTGCTGTTCAATTTCACTACTCATTATTGGATGTTCAGGATTTCTATTTCTTCCTGATTCAAATGTGGAATGTTAAATGTTCCCAGGAATTTATTTATTTTCTCCAGGTTTTCGGTTGTAATCTCTCCTTTTTCATTTTAAATTGAGCTGATTTGAATTTTGGCTCTTCTTTTCTGGGTTAATCTAGCTAGTGGTGTATCAATTTTATATACCTTCTCAAAGAACCAATT
>NW_012146078.1:7044797-7045157 GCF_000956105.1 Propithecus coquereli | reverse complement strand
CTTCTAACATCTCTATCATTGACATTGAAGCTGAAATAAAATAACCTTGTAACTCCTGGTTCTGAGCACTTAGAAATCTACCACCTCTTGGCATTAAATTTACCTTTAAGATTAAAAAAAATCTTTATTACACTTTTTAAAACTTCTTGCTTGGGCTTTACTAAAACTTGGCCTTGTTTCTCCCTTTGTAGGGCAGCTATTTAAAGACTGACATGTGTTTCTTAAATAGGTGATACATTTTTTCTCCATAGATGTGTACTAGCAAATTCATATTGTAGTGGACATTGTGAAAATTATTTCAGGATTTTCTTACAATCTTCATGAAACTTTTTTTTTTTAATTTTCTGAAAGCTCTATGTC
>NW_012146078.1:7031311-7031690 GCF_000956105.1 Propithecus coquereli | reverse complement strand
GTTTGAATTTATTTTTAGTTCTGCTGTGATCTTTGTTACTTTTTTTCTTCTGCTAATTTTGGATTGGGTTTGGTATTGTTTTTCTTGTCCCTTGAGGTGCAACTTTAATTTGTGATCTTTCAATTTTTTTAATGTAGGTTAACTCACGGACCTGGCTTTGAGCTCTGAAATTCTTTCTTCATCTTAATCTATTCTATTGTTTGAGCTTTTAACTGTTTTTGTAATTCCATCAATGAATCTTTCATTTCTAGAAGTTCTGCTTCTTTTTGTTTTAATATTGCACTCTTTAATAAATTTTTCATTCATGTCCTGAGTTAAGGTTTTGGTTTGTTTGTGTTGGTTTTCAACTTTCTCTTTAGATCTCATTGAACTTCCTTAT
>NW_012146078.1:7030350-7030695 GCF_000956105.1 Propithecus coquereli | reverse complement strand
TATAATAAAATTTATGTTAAATTGTCTAAAATTAAAGTCATTGTGTTTTGTAACAATTTAGGAAATAATATACAACGATTCTGCTGTAAGCTATTAGTCATGCAGAACAACTCTAGTACCATTTGGGAAGGAATTACATAGGGCGTGACTACCAGGAGTTTGGAAACTGTGGGAAACATTTTGGAGCTGACCTATCACCTTCTACTTCTTTTTATGCTTACTTCCTAGAAAAACACAATTATCTTCTAACACAGCTAGTACAGAGATTATAACAGTTTGTTAATACTTTCTGTTTTTTAAAATTATTATTTCATCATATTTAGGAAGTACAAGTGTAGTTTTGTT
>NW_012146078.1:7026585-7030300 GCF_000956105.1 Propithecus coquereli | reverse complement strand
TAATTATTTATCTGTTATTTTGGAATTTTCCTTTTTGTTGGGATCTTTTGCTAGAGAGTTAGTGTGATCCTTTGGGGATGTCAAAATGTTTTGCTTTCTCATACTACTAGAGTTCTGACAGCAGGTATTATTTTAGGTTGTGCATTTCAACCACCAGGACCAGTAGGTGGCACTTGGGGGTAAGAGCCAGTGGCAGCAGAAGCCAGTGGGTATGTGTTTCAACGTTGTTTACTGGTTGTTTCTATCTTTTGTCTCAGGTGATGTCTCTAGAGGAGAGAATGCCTGGTAACCTGAGTTCCCTGGTCAGCCTCAGAAGGAGAGAATTGTATGGGGCTGGACCGTCAAGCTTGTTTACGGATACCCAATGACAAACTCAGACTCCAGCCCTCATAGGGTGACAGGGGAGCTCCTGGTGAATTGTGTTGAGTCATCCACATGGGGAGAGTGGCTATACCAGCTGTATATCTTAGGCTAGCAGGAACATGTTCCACTTCCCTATCATGCCCACCCATGTCCTGGGGCTCATGACTCACAGTTCAGTCAGACACTTTTCCAGTTTTGAGGCACTTTATTTCTCTTTCTTGCCTGATTGCTCTGGCTAAGACTTCCAGAACTAGTTGAACTGAAATGGTAAAGTGGGCACCCTTGTCTTTTTCCAGTTCATAGGGGAAATTCTTTCAGCTTTACTCCATTCAGTATGATGCTGGCTGTGGGTATCTCGACACTGTAGTCTATCTCCAGGCCATGATGTCCCTGAAAGCTTCAGAAGATGCCTGTCCCACAGCTCTCCATGTAAAGGTTTTGGTGCAGAACTTCTTTCCTTGGTCCCAAGAAGATAGCTTTGTGGCTTACCTGTTTTCCTCTGTGGGAAATACTGCTGATCTGTGTAGAGAGGGAGAGGGGCCCACTCTTTGGCATGTGTGAGTGGGTACTGGCTTTGTTCTTATTGGCAATTTAGGTAGGTCTAACCTCGAACCCTTCAGGGAGTGTTCAGGTTCCAGCGGTGATAGACTAGGTTAGATAATCCCTAATCCACAGGCCCCTGGATGGCATTCTTGAGTTCTTGGGGTACCAGACTGGGACTAGGCTGGTGAACTTGTGATAAGGACCCCTTGGGTTCAGGCACTGATAAGGAGCAGGGTGATTTTGTGGTTGCCAGCAAAATGCTCAAGCAGGGGCATGGTGGCTGTGTTGCAGGTCTGCCACTGAGGAGGGTAGGGCACTTTCGGTGGGATTAGTGGAGACAGGCAGCTGCAGGGCTCATGGATGCAGTGCAGGGCACACAGGACACAGACCTCTGGAGCTTGGACTCCCAGAATAGTGCTACCAGGCTTTAGCTAGAAAGCTCAGGCAGGAGCAGAGTGGTGGTGCCTAGAGCCTGCCACCAGGAAGCATGGGTCCCTGTCAGTGGAGGCAGGCAGCTGTGTGGTACATGATCTCCTTGCACCCCTATCCCTTAGCGGCAGCAGCGATCTTTCTCCTTTGTGCACTCAAACGCACCCACTTTCCCTGCTCCCTCCCTGGCCTGGTGGCAGTGATGGCTGTAGTGGCAGCTCAAATCTCACAGGACTGGGTTCCCAGAAAGGCAGTGGGCTGCAGCTGGACTGCTCAGACGGGGGAAGGGCATTCTGCTGCAGACTTGTCACAGGGATGGCGAGCCCCCCTAAGTGGGGCCAGGCAGCTGTGGGGCATGTAGGCCAATCACACCTCCTTCCCTCAGCAGCAGCAATGGTGGTCTCTGTCCCTGCCGTACATGAACGTACCCACATTTCTAGCTTTTTCTAGGCCTGGTGGTGGTTCCAATGGCTGGGTGCTGGGCTGTGGCCCCGAAAGTTTGTGGGCCACAGCTAGAATGCTCAGGTGGAGAAATGGCAATTATTCTACAGACTTGCCACCCTGGAAGGAGGGCAGATTCCTCTCAGTAAAGGTGGGCAGCTGCTTGTACTGCCTGACCTCAGCAGTGGCAGCGGTATTTGTCCTTGGGGTGTGACCCTGCTCCTGTGCTGACCCTGCTGCTGTGGTGGTGATGGTGATGGTACCAGCCCCTGAATAGGACAGAGACCTCTGCAGGATGGGCTCTCTGAATATCTCAGGGCTCGTCAAAAGCCTGTTGGACTCTCTGCAGCTGCTCAGGCCTCAAAGCCTGTGGGACTTCATGTGAGTTCGAGCAATGCTTTTGCACCACTCTCTAGGCAGCTCTTTGGCATTAGTCTGGGGCCCACAAGGGTCTAGGGGCTCTCCTGTAGCTAGGACTTTAAAAGTTCCTGGCAGGAGTGTGGAACTCCGGGGATCTCTCGCTCATGCTCTCCCCACATCAGGAAGTTTCTCCCTTCTTCCTGCTGATCTCAGCTTAGCAGGGTGTCTGGCTTTCCTCTTCTGTGCTTTCCTGATTCCTGTTGCTTCTCTGTTGAATTCCAGAGTTCTCTCTTAGACTATCTATTCAAAATGTGAATATCTACTCACTAATTTTGATTCTTCTCCATGGGAAAAGCGTACACTAGTTGTATTTAGTCAGCCACCTTGAACCAGACCCTAAGCATGCTTTCTTTAAGATCACGTTGGTTTTTAAAAATCCAAAACTGCTGAAAATTTTATATCTTATCAGGTATTATCTTTTTATATTATATCATAAATAGTATACATACAAACATACATATAATAAATATATATATATAATATATTTAGAATTTTATGCAGTTTTTAATATTGTTTTACTCAAACCATAAAAAAAAGTTTAGAAGTTAGTTTCTGTTGTTGAACTGTGCATTGGGAATCTATGACACTGCTGAAAATGAGGTTGACAAATTATCCTTGCTGAAATTTTACCTCCTTATTTTTTTACTAGTTAAAAAGTTGTTATTTAATCATCATATGATACTTCTTCAGAATAAATTTGCCCCATGATTATGTAACTCCATTCAAGTTTTAGTGCATTTCAATCAGCCCTATGTATACTCTCAAGCACATATATTTAGACACTTTGACATTTCAGTTTTTTCTTAATCTATGCCTTATATTGAATGTCCTTTCATATAGATGAATTATTTTTTGAGAAAATGCAGAATATTATGCTAAGCACTTTAAGGATACAAAGATAATTAATATAATGACTGTCAATAAGAAATCGTGATCTTGTTTGGGAAAAATAACTGTATAGGACATTCCATTATTTCACTGAGGTAAGATAAGCATCAGAAGGGAAGTACAAAGAAAGTTCTTTGTATATTCAAGGAAGAGGATCATCAAATGGCCTCTGGCAGAGAGAGAATTAATGCACTTACGGATTAAAGCTCCTTTGAGCTTGGTCTTAAAGGATGATGAAGGTTTCCAAAGAGGTGAACCAGAATGGAGTATTGCAGGTGGAGGATATGAAACTAATGGGAATGAATGGGAAGGTCTAAAGCATATTTGGGGAATATACAATTGACATTCTTGGCTGAAACTTAATGAGTAGGTGTGATGTGATTATAAAACCATCTCTGAGTAGTATTGAGAATGATTTTAAATTCTAGTTTGAGAAGTGAATACTTAATTTGGAAGGAAATGGAGTTCCATTTTGAGCAATGAAGAAAGGAACAGATCTGTGTTTAGGTTAATCTAGCAGCATATATCTGAATGAATTATAATAGGAAAAGATGGGTGAAAATTCATTAGGCACAGAGAGCAGTCCATAAGGATATAAAGTAACTATAAGTAGAGTAGATGTGTTCCTATA
>NW_012146078.1:7018746-7025875 GCF_000956105.1 Propithecus coquereli | reverse complement strand
CAACAGATTAAATGTTGGAGGAAGAGTGAAATTTAAAAAAATATTTCTAACCCAAGAAAGTTTTGCATGAGGTTGAAACTATGATCTGATGCAGCAATATACTGTGATGTTATTTCTTTTTTTCTTTTATCTTCATGCCAAAATAAATGTTTCCCCAGTTCTCATTTCAGCCATATGAAAAAAATTCTTACACTGATGTAATTTGTCTAAATGTTAATTTTTAAATGCCCAGATTGAATTCCATATTTTTCTTGCTTTGTTTTGACAAAATCCTGCCAAACAAGTTTTCATATAGCTTTTCTCACCCTATATTGATTTTAAAACCTATTATTATTGCCTCTATAGCTAAAATTAAAGAAAAAGTTAAGAATGTAATAAAACTCTCTGTAAAGTCAAGTCTTAATCTTAACACAATATTATTTTACTTGTTTCAGGCCTTTTTCCATGACATGGAAGAAGAGAATATTAGATTATCTAACTTGAGGATTTTATTGTGTTACTATAACTTGAGTTAAAGGTCATTGAAAGACAGAGAACTATCGTTAGAAAATGGAAAAAAATACCACTTAAGACAGGAAATCAGAAAACTAAGAAAAGATTCTTAACAGTGTTCCCTAAGGTGTGATCAATGCATGTTCCCAGAATGGCCTTATATGATTACATAATAGACTGCTCAGAATCTCTATAAGCTTTTGCAATTCCCGACAATTTTCTATTAATTGTTGGATAGAAATAGACGTTTTTACCTAAAGTGACCATGTATCTAGTCCTTCCTATTGTTATTGCTTTTCAGTATATATGCATGTATATGTGTAAGTACCTGTGATTATAGACTATATAAAGTAAATGCAGCTTAATTTCCAGAAGACCATGGAGTTTGATATCAGAAGTCATGAACTTATTCTTAGGTTTAGCATATATCTTCATGCAAATTAGGGGAAAATGAATGACCGTTCTGAGCCCTACTTTTATCCTCTAAGATGGAGGAAAAATATTGCTTGCCTGTTAAGGCTAGTGGGAGTAGTAAATAACCCACAGATAATTTGAAGTCGCTAGGGGAACTTTTCTTGGAACACAGTATAGTTCATGAACACTAACTGGCTTTTCGTAGTTGCCATGTATGCCAACTCCTATGGCAAGAACAATTGACAAATTACATTTACTTTCAATATTATTTAAAAATAAGCTCTGTCATTTAATTAGGGTAGGCTAATTGATGTAGCAAACAATTCCAAAATATCAATGAATTAACACAATGAAGTTCATTTCAAAGTCTGATGAAACATGGGAAACATTCCTCTACACAGTGATTCAGGAGCCCAGGCTGCTTTTACCTAGCGATTCAGTAATATTGCGGCCTTAGCATCACCATGCCTGTTGTCATCAGCCAACTGATTAAAGGAAAAGAGCATTAAGAAGTACCTAAGACACTTTACCTACTTGAAAAGTGCACACATCATTCCACCAGCCAGAACCAGTCCCATGGTCTAAGTAAGATATGAGGTGTTAGAAATGTAGTTTCTGGCTAAAATATAGTATGGACAAGGAGGACAAAATTTAGGTGGTCACTATAAAGTGACACGCCATTCTGATGTATGTAAACTCTTCCCAGTTTCAGCATTGAAAACATTATGTGAATCCCCTCAGTCCTGAGCAAAGCAGGACAATTGGCCACGCTAACACTGTCAGCCACGCATGCCACAGGCTTTAATTAAATGCTTTATGAATATATGTTTACATTTTAAAATAGAGAAACAAAGATAGCAAAAAGAATTCCAAGACATTATCCAGGCATTACAATTTAAATCTGAAACTAGCTCAGGGAATAGGAAGTAACAGAGGCCACTATTATTATAATCATCATTAATTGAGAGCCTACAGTGTGCCAAGCCAATTAATTGTATCACTAGGAGAATAGCTGTGTAAAGTAGGTAAAATACTCCACTTATAGTTGTAAAACTTGAGGTTCAGAAGAATTAACTGACCAGTCCAAAATCATACTCCGGTAAGAGGTTCTAAAACACCTGCAAATGCCAGACTTTTCTTTCTTTCAGGTCACTGGTATTAGGTGATCTCACACACACACACACACACACACACACACACAGACACTGAGATGTATATTTGAAATTACATAAATTCCTAACAATACTATTTTAAATGTTTGTGTATAAATGTAATTACCTTCCAAATAGAGATACACTGACTATCTAATGAGTTTTGAAATATTATACAATTTATTTTTGGCGGTAGTTTATTTATTTATTTTCTTCTCTTAATATTGGATTGGAATGGGGCTTAATTGCTATGGCAGTTGAACCCTATTGATGTTGCCTGGTGGTTTCACTGAGAAACATTTTGAATTCCTGTTGAAAATATCAGAAAAAAATGCCATCCAGTTGTAGCCCTTTAATAGAGTTAAGTATTTAACTGACATTTGCTTTAGGATTAGGTAAGGAATGCTTTCGCTGCCTAGATCAGAATTTTCCGAACTTTCTGATTATGCAACAATTTTAAAATTATGATAAGAACCCGAATATCAGTAGCAAGTCATGAGGTTTAATGAACATATCCATCAAATTTGAAATAAAAATAGTGTCAAACTACATTCATAGCTGGAGTGAACTATCTCACTTTATTCATAATTTATACTTTAAAAATGAATGAAACAGATAACAAATAATACAATATGATAAAAAGTAAAAATAATGAAGATAAGATGAAACATTTTTCATTATATATTTTGGTAATAATACTGTTTAAAAAATACTACTTTTAAAATGAGAGCTTCACTCTATGTCTCTTACGTATCAGCTTAATATTAGGCATGAAGTTTACAAATCAGATAGAAAGCCATAAATCAGATAGATAAACAAATTATATATGTATTTCTCTGTATGTGTGTGTCCTTGTACATTTTATTGTCATTGCAGTATAATATAAAATGCCATTTCTAAAGGTATTTTGTGGCAGAGGGAAAGATTTTATAGCTATGTATTTTGGATATTTTTCAAATAATTAAAGGGTTCATCTTATATTGCATTACAATTTTTCTCTTTAGAAACAAAGCTGCTATATCATCTTCACAGTGAAATAGTCTACATTTTGTCTTTTCTGTTTCTAAAACAGTTTGAGGAGCACAGAATCCTGCATTTCATTTTCGACATGCATTGCCAAGTTTAGTTGGTAAATGCTTCTGATGCATCAATGAACAAAATGAACAAGTTAGTGTAGGTGATTTTTCAGGCCACATCTTGGAATTTATCAAGAATGACATTTTTCTGAAAGAGGTAGACATTATGGAATAAGCCTGGTTTATTGAAATATGCCTAGAATTTTTTTTTCTTCCCATATTTAAAAAAATATACATAAAGGAAAGTATTGCTAAACTCTCTGTATTATGTTTCTGAAACACCTGTTATGATCTTACAGAGCTCAGTTTGGGATTGCTAATTTAGTTGATGGAATATGTTGTCCTGATAGAGCCATAGCACACACATCTTTCTCACTGTGGCTCACCACAGAGGGACTGATGCAATTTAACATGCATACCACTCTTCCGATAACATTGTGTGCTTCTGCCAGTATCGCTGAACTACTGACAAGGGGAGCAAAATGGCATAGGAACAAAACGGCCTAAGATTTTATTGGACTAAAAGAGGAGGGGCAGGCTGACATGAGAGCATCTGGAACAGCATCGTAGTAGCATTATCTTCTAAATTCATTCATAGGAATTCCCCTGAGAACACACAGCTTCCCAAATTTCCTATATGCAAATGTTCTAAGCATCTCTGGTCTTTATTACGTATTTTACCCTGATTATTCAGGTTTATCCTTTTAACCTGGGGGCATAGGGTGACTACAGAATATTTTTGATTTATGGAGCAGGAGCAAGGGGATTGTTTCTCACTGGATCTTTCTCATTTTCCTAGCAGTCTGTATTCAAGAACAAAGGTAGCAATTCTCCTTCCCCAGAGAAGTGTTTCAGGATTCTTAGTTATTTAATTCTCAAGCTCTACTAACAAATTGCTTTCACATGTCCTCTCTTACTAGCTCTTTGCCCTAAAATGCTTTTCTGCTTTTCCTTTTCTTTATTGATTGAGTCTCCAAATCACTTTCTTTCCTTGTTTTAGCATTGCCTGTTGTATGAACCATTTCTGTAACTCTTGCCTCACAGCACTGAAATTATTCTAGTGTGCTTCCCCTCCTGCTCTTTGAGCCCCATTAAGGCAGAGGCCATGTCTTATTCATCAGTATATATTCACCTGTTCCACTCCATATAATAGTCAATAGACACTGTAGAAAAAAGGAATACACAGACAGAAGAGTGCATTCATCTAGTATTATCTTAATCCTAAATACAGTGCATTCATTAAGACTCCTGAAGTGTTGTTATATTAGACCCTTTTCTTATTTTATTATATTGTATAGAAGCTGTTTGAACCCCAAATTTCTGCAAACATATGTTATAGAAGTCATCTGAATGGTTATGCTTTTAACTTCCTATTTATAAAATGAGCATTTTAATCTATATGAAATAGCAAAGGCCATTCAATTGCTGAAATGCTCTCAGAATAATTCATAGTACTATAAGGAAAGTGAGTTTTTCTTCTAAAAAAAGTTTGAGTTAAGTGCTATTACATGGAAGACAATTGCAGACCTATTCAATTTTAAAATGAGTTCAGATCAGATGTTACGAAGACAGACATGCCAAAGATTTTACTTATACTGTTTTCTGTTGTTGGGTTTATTTTGTTTTGGTTTGGTTTGTGTTCTTTGGTTCTGCTTCAGCTAAGAAATCCTCTCTATCATTTGTATCTATTACCTCAGTAGGATTGGTTTGTGGGGTATTTTTTTTCTTTTAATATGTCTTCTATCTTATCAAACATGCTTTTTATTTGTGATTTCTCAGGCAATTTTTCTCTTTCCTTTCTTCCTGAAACAGGGCTGTATAGATTGCACCAATTTTATGTTTTTCTCTGCCTGCCCTATCAGTTTTCCCAGTAGGTTTATTACTAGTGGTATAGATTGGATTTCTTGTTTCATGATTCTAGAGGAAAAAGATCTCAGCCTTTCTCCCTTTACTTGAATTGGAATTTTTAAGATTCAAACCACCATTCTATTCAAACCAAGGCTATATGAAGCATGTTATTATTTAGAACAATAACTTATAGTTTTAAACATTCAGAATAGAAGTTGTTTAATGTTTCAACATAGAATAGGTAGCTATTTTTCCTAAATAAAATACATACATGAATATTCCATGCTCTTTTAGTTACCTATTTTTATCACTGTCTTTTTTTAAAATTTAGTGTACAGTGTTTTAAAATTAGATGGTTGAATAGTTGAATTCTATCTATTTTATTATATCTATTTTTCTATGTGCTTAAGAATATTTTCATTATTGGAACAGATAATTTATTATTCATATTAACATGAGTTTGAGGCTTGTTCCTGTAGTCATATTATACATACGTAGTAATATTTACAGAAGCTTTTTGTATCAAAAATACGAAACAAACTTGTCTTTATTCTATTTTATGTGGGCTAAATATGAAGGTACCAAATATATATTCATTTTCACCGGCCACAGCATGTTTAAACTTCAGTGATTAAAAAATACGGAACTGAAATGCTCTATTAACACCAGTAAAAAAAAATTGTCCTCTCATATGAGAGAGCCACAACTATCTTACAAATTATATGTCATCAAAAGAAAAATGTAAATAACAATAATTTCCATTTAACGGTGAGCACTGAGAGCCCAACACTGGCCTGTGCTTTCCCTCATTTCATTCTCAGATAGATTCTTTGAGGTGGGTTGCATTAGTTTTCCAGTTTTATATACAGGAAAGTGAAGCTCAGGAAATTTAAACTCAGTTGTCCAAAATTATGTTGGAGTCATAATTCAAAATCCAGATAGATCTGATTCCAAAACCTGATCCCTTAACCATTATCCTATATTGCCTATGAAATGATTATTAGTAAATTATAAAAACTTACGATTGAGCATAAAACAATGACAGCTTATACACACATAGTCCACATTACTGATTGTTTCAAACATAAATTGGTTGTATACCCTTATCCATGTACAATATATAATATAAACCAAATCATAAAACCATTTATGAGATGTTAATACAGATGTATAGACAGTGATAGGAAAAGACAGTATGTTACAGTATTATAGTGATTCTTTTCTTTTTTTTCTATTTTTTACTGTTTAGTAATATAGAGAATGGCCACGGGAAATACATTACCTAATTTATACATTATTTAGAAAAAAACTAAGCCTTTAAACTAAAGCAACTATGTAAAAAAGCAACTTCTGAATTTGTGTGTACATAAATATTTATTTGATTCATAAGGAAAACATATGTTTAATATATGATATGCAATAGGCTTATTCAAAGAATCATGTAAATATTGAAAACGATAAGCTTCTTAATTCCTAGGTAATATGAAATCCTGTGATTGTGTTAAGGCATCAATATGTTTTAGTTGAAATTTTCTTTTTCTTTTTTGTTTCATTAAATACAAACCTAGATAAATGTCATTCAGTCTTAAAACAACAGCATTTAAGCCAGGTTGTTCTATTGCTAATTAAAACTAACTTACTCTTTGTCAGATGAGACTGAAAAAAATAATTACACTACTTAACATTCATTATTCAGTTCATCTTTTCCAAGTACAGAAATTCAGTGATCTGTAAAACCATGAGGTAATTTGGGTCCAAGTGAAACGAAGTTCTTTCACGTTCCAGATGAGTCAGTTAAAATTATTTTGGTTTACATTATTCATAATCTATGTTCTAACTGTATTCTTGGCAGGTTATCTGAGGCCATGTTGAAGCAGTTATAATCATGAAATTTGTCGATTTGAACAAAAAATCATGATTCTAAATGTTTTCACTATATCATATTTTAAAAAAACACAGTTTCTAGAATTTCAGAGATGGCATAGAGCTTTTGGTTCATTGCCCTAAACTATTCTTTTAATGGGTGAGAAAAATTAGATTCATAAAAGTGAAGTGCCTTGCTCAAAGATATAAAGATTTTCTGACTCTAAAACTCTCTACCTTCTTCTCACCTTGCCAACACATTTTTCAAAGGTAGTGCTCAAGGGC
>NW_012146078.1:7005076-7017057 GCF_000956105.1 Propithecus coquereli | reverse complement strand
CTACCCTGGGAGACTGAGCAACACCCTGTCTCTAAAAAAAAAAAAAAAAACAAACAACAACAAAAAAAACCATATAGGATCCTTTTTATTTCCTTTTCAAATCATGTCGCTATTACAGTATTAAAATGATACAAGTTTTTAAAGGAGACAGAGATCGAATAAAGCAAATATTCCTTGAATTTGTAGTATATGTAACACACTATGTCAGTTTCTTACATAGATTTCCCATTGGATCCTCAGTGGAAGAATTTGAGCTGGGTATTGCTATTTTCACTTTATAGATGAGGAACCCTAATATCAAAGAAGTGAAACATCTTGTCAAATCGACATCAATGACATATTATAGAGGCAGGATTTAGACTTAGTGAAGAAAAACATCAATAGCTTTGTTCTTTATATTGAACCATCCACATAGTACTGTGATCTTCTCCCTAAATTGCTTTTCTCAACATGCGGTGGAGTCAATAATGACTAATGAATGCATGACAAATGTCAGGCTTGAAATAGACATTTTTAATAGCTTATCTCATTTAATTTCACAAACCCATGTGATGTAGAAGTTATTATTTCTATTTTACAACTAAGAAAACTGTGGATCAAAAAATGATATAATTGACCTAAGATCTTTACAATGTCAATCGATAGACTTAAGTACAAACGTATCTGATTTCAGAATCTGTAAAGCCCAAACTCTCTGGAGATCTTTTGGTCTCCTTTATTAATGCAGGGAAAAGCAAATATATTTCAGTAGATGCAAGGGAGAGAACAGAAATATAATATTTGATCTCAGCATACACAAGACTGGTATACTCAGTTATATAATGACTAAGAATCCTATTTCCCTATTAGACAGGTCTGAATTATTCTAGTAACAGTAAAAACTCAGGAAATCAGGAAACAAGGTAAAATGATTCTTCTGTCACTAATTGCCCCTCCAGGACTGTCATACATTTGTCATCTCAACTTTTTAAAAAATTTCCCAATTATTATCCATAATTCTTAGAATATATGTAGCTTAGTAATAGGACATTCAAATTTATTCACATACAGTTTTACTGAAATATAGCAATTTAAATGTGTTTCAATACTTTCATAACATCTATTTCCTTCCCTACTTACAAATTTTAGAACCAAATTTGGCTACTTATCAGCTCTATTTATTAAGTAGAATTATATTCTAGAATTCTATTTCTGTTTGAAGAACAGATATTCTTTTAGAAGTGTTTTTTAAAAATATGAAAGAATAAATTGTGCTTTTGTTTTTTGCTTTGAATTAAATTTAGTATTGAAAAGTTTATTATTTTATTGATACATTATACATGGAATAGCAATAAATCAACTGCAGTTTAAGTGTCTTGGAAATTTATTAACTGAATTATTCATGTTCGACATTTCATCAATTCAATGACAATTCTCAGTGTAAATTATACATTGGCTTTTCTATGGTCTGATGGTAGTTATTTCTTGAGGTGGGATGAAAGTCTCTTTCTTAAGGTTCTTCCTCTTAAATGATGCCCATTTGATAAAAATAGTTGCTAGTTGTTCTTTGTGTCAGTTTGATTTACTTTGTTAAATTTTACAAAGCAAGAATGGGTTTATCTTGGGCTGTATGAATCTTGAAAGGAATACATATGAGAGGTGGCCAAGGCCATTCATGTAGTGACTCTCTCTGTTAAAACAGTGGGCAGTGGGTTTCTCACCAGAGTGATCTTGAAATGGAGTATTCATTCAATGCTAAAGTTCGGTGGGCTTTTATCTTTCCAGTTGTCATCCTTATTCACTCCAGGCCTAACTCTTTAGATCTGTTCTCAACCTACTCATCTCTCTTCAAACTCTTGGTACTCCGCTCTCTGAAAACCTTCTGCTATCATCAAACTGAATCCTCACCTTGTATTTGACTAGTGACACTTGTTCTCATAAAAGACTTTCAATAAGACATTTGTTGTGCTCTTTCTGTTTTAGTGTCTTATGCAGGTGGCAGGGCTATTTTAACAGCACTTCTTCACCCACTCTCATTTATTCTTTTAAGTTCAAAACTGGGCATCATGCTAAAGTATTGCAATAAACTGAAGATGTAAAATTCTTAACTCTCACAGATTTGTTTTGTTATCACTTATTCTGCTCCAGTCCCCTTCAGCAGTCCCCTCCTGTGGTCCCCAGAACATTATTGTTTCTGTAACTACTCTGCACTAAATATCTTAAACTCCAAGATTCACACTTTGACCCCTTCTCAACTTCTCAATATCACTGCTCCTCTTGTTTCACCTCTTAAAACAATTACAATTGACTGTTCCCTCATATTCTAGTCACTCAACTTTCTCCACTTTAATTTCTTTGGTACATAATCTAGGTCAAATGGTGAAACAATTACACTTTGCTCTCATCAGGAACTTTCATTTTTTTGCTCTGTTATTCTCATCCCTCACTCCAGTCTCAACGTATGGATCCTGACATCATTTGTAAGGCACTGTTAGAGAAAATGGCAAGGCTATACAGACCAGCATATTTATTCATGGATAATTTTCAATCTCAACTGCTTACTAATCTTATTGTTGTCAATAATTGACTTGCTTTCCCACTGCTAATCAAAATCACCCTCATTTTCATGAACTTTTGAGTCTATCTTCTACTTTTTCAGTAGGTAAGAAATTAGCATGGCATTTACTTAACTAATAAGACTTTCCAAATATGATCTTCTTTGACTTCCTGTGATCTTCCTTTTTATTCATATTTATATGTCTATAGTCTTCCTTCCAATCTCAGAGGAAGAGAACTGCATTTATAGCCCACACCTTTTTCTCTCAGCCAGGTCTTCAATCTTGGCTTACCTGACTCCTCGATTACCTTGGTTTGTCAGTTATTTTCTCTTTTTGAAGCTCTTTCTGTCACCCCCTAAGAAACTCCCACCCTAAAAATCTAAGTAACTTTCCATCCTCTATCAGTCATTGTTGCAACAGAAAACAGATGGTTACTGAAATTAGTTTAGCTTGAGTGGCATTTTATAAAGGGACTATTTACAGAGGTGTAGGCAGAGTGTAGGAGAAGCATAAGGGACAGTGACAGTGAAGTACCAGGGACTAGTAATTGTGGGGTACTTTACCATCCCACCTTGTGAAGTGAAGGTGTGAGTAGATGGTGTGGTTATTGGATGAAGAGGCAGAAAAAGCCCTAAGGGAAGAAACTGCCAGGCAGTGGCTGTGACCTGTGGTTGGTACATACAGCCACTAGCCCACTCATAGCTGTGGAGCTAGGGCAATAAATACCCAGAACTCAGATTTTATGCACTTTTTTTTTTCTTTGATTTCCTATCAGTGTTTCCATTGATTTAACCCAACAGGCAGTCAGAAGACAAGGGAACCGATGAGCTAGTATGTCAGCCTTGGGTGGCATAGAGCAGGTTAGAGAAAGATGGAAGATCAATCTAGTTAGGCAAATGAAAGATATTTATTATATCTTGACTTTATTTACCTTTATTTATCTCATCTCTTCTGAGCAACTTCTTGATCCCAGAATATAGGATAATCTTTTGGGCAGCTGTCTTGGCAGCTGTTTCTCCTGCTCAGATTGATTTTCCTTTTCTTCTCAAGCTGCTGAAATCCATCTCCATTAGCCAAATCAGATGCTTACTTTCTAATATAATATTATCACTTTCACCAGGTAGTTAATTATCCCCTCTCCTACTTTCCCATAGAAATCTTTACATATCTTCAGATAGGAATTATAGCAAAGACTAACTCATTTGTCTTTATATTTTCTGTATTTATTGTTGCTTGGTCCATGTTAGGTACTCAGTAATTATGTGTTTTATTAATTTGCATGTCATCTGTCTTTCTACCAGTACTGATTTCCCTAATTATAACAACTATGCCATGGGCATCTATATACTGAATACAGTTTGTCAAGAGTAATCTCTTTGAAGTATAAATAAGTGGCTATCCTTGAAGTGAAAATCACTTTCTAGAAGGTTTGATAGTCCCAGTTACTGTATTTTATCTTAAGTTACATAAATCGGAAAGGGCGACCTGGAGACAAGTTCACAAAGATAACATTAGCATGAAAGACAATTCAAAGAAACTTACAGACAGAGGACCACACTGCTGTTTTGGCAAAACAGCCTTTCTTTCTTCAATGCTGTTATTGCACAAGCACAGACAGGGAAAGTTATGTAGAGACACAAAGAATCAAAAGAGACAAATTTACCACTAAAGACACACGCAGGATATACTGAAATTGTGAGGTTTATTTTTAAGGAAAAAAATGTGAAACAAATGATCTACCGCACATAATAGTTTTGAATTTAAATATACGTATTTAGTCTACTGTGCATTTTTCTCTTCAGTATTGTCAATCATTCATGCATTACAATGAAATATGTACCTGTCCTTCCCTTTAATCACCTGAGAAGTCTGTATTCTTCTATTGTGCTAGAGTAGGGTTTGTCAAATTGATCATGTGGAATATCATCCTTTGACTTTCAGGAATAGATCTCTCAAATGATTTCATTGTTCACGTGCTATATGAGCGAGCATTCCTGCATGACTTGACTTGACAAAGAGAACAAAATGAACTAAATATATGTGCTGTGACATCAGTGGCCTTCCTTACTGCCCATTTAACAAAAAAACTCCATGTTAACCTTGTCATGGCAATTATGAGAAAATAACATTTCTTTTTTTTAATAAGCCTTGTTTTTGTTCTCTTATGCTGAGAGATTTTCAGTGTGTGTTCTTTGTGCATATCTTTTTGTCATAGCCATCAGAAAAGAAAGGATAAGGAAAAATTCTGCTTTATTTAAATTTGCAGATAAAGAGATGTTGCTGATATGTTTTGCTTTTGTTTTTATGTAAGCCAACTTGAAAGATATGTCTCTATTCTTCTGTGCTATCATTTTTGCTTTTTGAGATGATAAAGTCATTTGTTTTCACAAAATTGTGAAATTAACTAGTTGTGTGTACAATATTCTCTAGCTGTTAACAGTAATTAAAAGGTGGTTTTATTCCTTGACCACACATTACATTTCACACTTCCCTGATTGGAATTTTAATCCCAAGGTGCTCATTGAATGGGGATTTAAAGTTTACTTTTAGGTAGTTTCTTCGTGTTTACACCATTTACTCTCAAATTCTTAGAGACAGCTATAACTAAATGCCAATGTAGAGAGTTGTCAACACTCTGAATAAAGTTGCTAGTTTGTTGAAATATACTCAAGATAAGCATTATTCCCTTTCTGTACTCACTCTTCACAAATATTTAATGTAAAATCCTGTTATTTTTTGTATTCTGATTATATTCTCTTCATCTCATTGCGGGGTTATGATGCCGGGCATTAAAGTACTAAATACATGATAGGGAGGAAATTGTCTAGAAAGAGAAAGTATGTAATAGAGAACAAAGTGAGGCACGAAATCAGGGAAAGAAATGACAGTTTGAGGATTTATGGAAGTGTTTTCAGACCAATTAAAAGTTTGTGAATACAGGTAGTGTGTGTGTGGCAAAAGAGAATGGTAAATATAACATATCTGAGTCAAAAGGTGAAATGGGGGGCCGGGCGCGGTGGCTCACGCCTGTAATCCTAGCTCTCTGGGAGGCCCAGGCGGGCGGATTGTTTGAGCTCAGGAGTTCGAAACCAGCCTGAGCAAGAGGGAGACCCCGTCTCTACTAAAAATAGAAAGAAATTAATCGGACAACTAAAAATATATAGAAAAAATTAGCCAGGCATGGTGGCACATGCCTGTAGTCCCAGCTACTTGGGAGGCTGAGGCAGAAGGATTGCTTGAGCCCAGAAGTGTGAGGTTGCTGTGAGCTAGGCTGACGCCACGGCACTCACTCTAGCCCGGGCAACAGAGTGAGCCTCTGTCTCAAAAAAAAAAAAGAAAAGAAAAGAAAAAAAAGGTGAAATGGCTTAAGTGATTAGGAATCAAAAGCACATGTAGATCATTCTTGCCCTGAGAAGTTATGAAACCTACTTCTCAACTTCCTTTTATTGCCTGACCGGGAGGCATGTGTACCCATGTCTTCATTTGTATGTGTCTATTTTTAATATCCTAATATTGGTTTCTACAATATTTTTGGCCATTCTATTTATGTAATCTATTTTTCAAGTAGTAACTATAACTCTTCAATATTTTTCCTCTAAAGATGTTTTCCACGTACATCTCTATTCATTGCTTTCAGCAATCTGAAGTTATAGAATAAATAATAATAACTACTACTTTTATCTTCCTATTGCATGCAAAGCACAGTGCTAAGCATTCTATGTGACAGGTGTTATCTATTACATTTATTTTAAGGTCCAACTATCACTATCCCTAATTTAAAAACCATGAAAAAAAGAGAAATACACCTTCAAATAATAGATATATAAAAATGTTAAGTTTTGATTGCCATATATTTTTCCTGATCTATACTTGGTTTTTGTTTGTTTGTTTGTTTGTTGTTCATTTTGTTTTTTCTGGATATTTCCTTCTGTGGTTCTGAAGCACTGTTGATGGTCCCAGCATAATGCATGGCACTCCTCAAAACAGCCTGGAAAATAGTATTAGAATTTAAACTAGAGGCCCATGTGGAAAAAAAAAAATTGTTAAGAAGGATGTTTGAAATAAACAAAGTAAATTTTAAATAAGCAATTGATTCAGGGGTAAGGAGGAAAAAATTAGCTCAAGGATCTTGGAACTATTGACAAGTATGAAGTTTGTGATGAACTTTTCCACCCAGTTGGAACACCAGAATAATTGCTAAAAGGCCATTTGGATTCCTTGGCCTTGTTGGGATATTTCTCATATAAAAATATTTTTAAAAATTCTTTTAATTTAGGAGTAAATAAGTTCAGAAAAATTAAACCTATACTGTGGAATTTATTATGATGTTCCTGGTATTAAGACACACTTCTGCTTTACTGTCATTGTGGTGTTGGTTATAGCCAAGTGTAGTTACAGTGATATACAGAAATGGTCCCTCTTAGCAGTCTTTTCGCATTTCTCTGCTCCTGGTTCTCTGATTCACATTTTCCACTTTATGCAGTGGGCATACAGATTGGTCAGGTGAATGCGAATGCAAGAACACTCACTATTTCTATGTGGCATTGTCCAAAGTTCATTCTTGAAAATACAAGCCCTAGGCCTAGATTAGAGATCACCAACTGCATGTTGCTCTTGCCTTTTCTATTTCTTAGTTGCTTTGTACAAAAAATGTTTTGTTTTTTTTTTTTATTCCTATTCAGGTACTGCAGGAGGTGCAATGATCTTTTGCTATGTCTTTCAAATGATCTCTGCAAATGCCTTCTATCTCTACAGGAGCATGGAGGGTGGGAGTCTTCATCCCTTTCTCTTTAAAAGAATATCATTCAGCCTGACTGCATCATAGAACCTTCTCTCTTACTAAGAAGGGCTTTTCTTTATGTCTGTCCTCCTTATCTTATTGCATTGTATATGTCTTGGGACAGAGTCTTGCCTAGGAACATGGCTACTTAACAATTTAAAACACAAGTCAACGTGCAGTCTCTGCGTATAAGAAAGCTGCTCTCATATCTAGAAGTGACTCTTGGTATTATATCACTTTTTTCTCTCTGCTTCTTCCTCTATTCTTTCTGTTCAATCTCCATTCTTACTTTATTTTTCTTTTTCTATTTCATCTCATTTTTAATTAAAAATGCTACCCAGGGCTAATGTTAGTCCCACTGGTGGGTTAAAAACTGAAAAAAAAAAAAAAAGTTATTGAGTTCTTGGTTGGAGGTTAAAGTGAGGAGCAGAGAAAACTTTTTAAAATAGGCAAAGTAAAAACACCAATCAACACCTGGTATAGTTTGCAGTCTTTTCTTAGTACTTTGTTAAGCAGTCATTTCATAATTTCCTCTGAATTTTTGAAAATGCAGTTCGATTTCAGATCCACAGATATTAAGTGTGAGTGCTGAACAGCAAAAAGAGCAGAGTCCAATCAGCATTTCTAATTTGTGAGAACTTAGACACACTTTTCCACAGTGGTTTCTTCACTTTCAAAGTGAAAGATATTTATGCACACTACAGAGTATTCAGTGAAACTAAATAAGAAAACATAAGCTATGTGTACAGCTTAGTTCACATCGTAGAACATAATAAGCAGTGAATACATAGGTAGTTTGTCTTACTTTATCATGTCTTATAACTGTTGTATGCTATGTGTTTCAGGGGATACTGAGAGATAGTACTGTGTTTAGGAATTATCAAATATACTTGTTACAAACAATAAACTCATTAGGTCTGATGTGGGACGCAGACATACACGTTTTTTATATCAAGCCCACCAGGTGTTTCTGATGCTGGTGAAAGACCTCAGTGATTAGGAACAGAGATGAGAGATTTATACAATCCTGAGCTCAATTTAGTCTTTGACCTTTACTAACATGTGACCTTGATTTAGTTATTTAAACACTTCAAGCTTATTTTAGTGGGGATAAATGAGATGTTTACTTAACATGTAGTAAACAACCAGCAAATCACACAATTACAATCTAGTGGGAATATTTCCACATAAAGAAATAATTTGATGACCTCCCCAGAGTTGACTATAATACCAAGATTAAAGAAAAAATAATGTTCTGACCTGGGATTATCTGTATTATAAATAAATGCAAATATAACAACTTTTCCACCCCCTTGTCATTATAAATCCATACCGAGTGGAGGAGTTCATGTCAAAGATATGCTTCTATAATTATTTTCAAAACTCCTCCACAATTTTATGTACTTTATGCTGTTTGTTGTTTTTTCTATTTTCCACAAAAGGATAAGAAGAGAGAGGGAGGAAAGAGGCCAAGAATTGATCTTAAATAAATGAAGGAATTGGGTACAATTATAATAAGATTCTTAAGACTGGGAAAAAACATGTATCAAGGAATGGGGGAATCTTTTTCTGTGATTTCTTAGATAATGGGATTCTTTTGGCTTAAATTGATTATTAGTCGGGAGAAAGTATCTTAGTTCGGTCTTATAATACACCTAGTGCACCCCTCGAACCCCAAGTTCTGGTAATAAAGTTCCAGATTTTCCAAATAATTCATTAATTGCATACATTTTCTTAAATCTACATTCTACTCACAAAAGACAAATATATTTTAACAATATTTAATGACCTGCCTTCATCTTAATCTAAACTTTCTTTTTGAGTCATATCAATACTATCTCTCTTGAAAGAAGATTACAGAGGTAAGTAACAAATGAAGAAACTAGTAGGAGAGTATGTTCTATCTCTAATGTTGGCAGTTCCTAGTTAATTTAAATACTGCAGAAGAAATCAACTACCTTGTCCTCCACACTCACCATCAAGAAGCCCAGTGTGGTCCTGTCACTTGCCGCTACTGGTCTTAATAGAGTAGTGATAATCCTGAGGGAGGAAAAAAAAAAAAATTGGTGGCACCCGCAATAGCCTTGGCAGCAAAGAATCAATACCTCCTTTATGCTTAATAAAAAGCATAGGTTTTAAACCTTAGGCTGATTTCAATAAGACCAAACCTTCAGGCAGTGGGAATGTAGTTCCAGGATTCTCAGTTCACTGGGGATAAAATTCCATGAGTTTTCACATAATGAGAAATATGAGCACACAATTGTTGAATATCCAGAGCCTAACAATAAGCCTGGAAGTAAAAAGAACATTTTGTGCAAAGATTTTCAAAAATGCAAAGGATAGGCGACCTCTGTGCAGTTAAAATGACGTTATAGTTTGGCATTCTTTCCAAACTTCGAATCTAGATTCGAGGAAGTAAAATCACTAAATGTATAAAGGCTTTGAGCCAATGCAGATTTCAGACTCTTAAGCTGATCAGAGAATTAAATGTTCCATACTTGGAACATCATTTAAATAATTTATTTTTTTCTCCCCTTTGTTAGCTTGTTTGTTTATTTGTTTGTTTAAATCGAGGAGTCTATCCTTGTTCAATTGCTGCTGTTACCTGTAACTGAAGTGATAGAGACTCATTAATGCAGATTAGTGTCTGAAAGTGAGCAACACTTATAGATAGCAATTCTTGTTTTCCTTTTCCAAATATTCTCTTGAGTGAAGAAAAGCCAAGGGGCTAGTTGCTAGAGGAGAATTAAGCCATCTCAAACAAACAATAGTTTTAATCCTTTTTTACTCTGGTGTTTATAAAAGAGCAGATTACCCATAGTTGGAAAAGATGTTCTGCTACTTTGCATTCTGATTACGGTAGCTGATGGCAACAACACAAGCACAGTCCCAAAACTTAATAATAATGCATATTTTAATTCTTTCAGAAACAAAGTGATACATTTTCACTACATTCAGCACTTTAATCTCTGCTGAGATGGCATACTTTTAGACCCAGAAGAAAGAATGTATAAATCAGAGTCTATGTGCAGAGAAACTTTATTACATGAACGTTTTATTACATGAGGTAAGAAATAATATTACAAGAGTTTGGCATGAAGTCAAACTCATCGCACAAGATCAGATTTAAATATAGTATCATATTTTAATCTATTTTTGCCTTTGTCAAATTGACAGTCATCTTTTGTCTTGTAATTAAATATCAGTTTGGACCCTCAGGCCTCTGAGACAAATTGGTTGTATTCTTATATGTTAAACACTGACTTAATTCTGTTCAATCTTTTAATTCTTCTTCCTTTAATTACTTAGTAGCTAAAACTAATAACTGGTTTTGTTTCTTTAAACTTATTGTGTAGTCTTGCCAAAGCAAATTGCTATATCTGATTTCATGTGAACGCCAAGTTGCTTAGCAACTTAAATCTGCCTTATATTTTATCTCTTTTGCTTGCTCTTTAATCTCTAAATTTTTATCAGGGTGTAACTTTAGGAGTATATCTATATTTATTCGGATTTTCTTTATTCACACAGTGAACAGTTTGTTCTCCATTGAGCTTGTAGTTGTATGTTTGTGTGGGGAGGGGGTGAAGGGGAGAGAAGGAGAGAGAACAGGAGATAGAAGTGGGAGTCAGAAGAGGAGAAAATGTATCACATCGCAGTCTTGTATCTTTTAGGCTCTTAAATCTTACTGTTTTTCCACCTTTTATATGTGGTTCACATGTTCTGTTTTGTCTTCCAGATACCAAGACTCTTGTTTCTAACCTTAAGGAGTGGGGATTTAGTTATCTATACCAGTTCCTGCACAATTTCATGCATAATTGGCATTCAGGCTCAGAAGACTCTTAAAACAGATCTGATTCAGAGTCTTGTGTGGCTTTATCCCCAGAGAGAAATTATCCCTTTGGGAGGTTTGTCATCTTTGGCAGGAAGAAAATGGTGTTACTATTTCATACTTTCATTGTGCTGTGGCAGACAGGCAGTGACTTTTCAGCCAGGTCCATAAGCTAATTGTAGAAATGATGGAAAGTGTCAGAATTTAAAGAAAAAAAACTCTTAGAGTAAGTGACAGTTGTCACTTTGCTTATTTTCTGCTTTGCTGTAATAGGCACCAAACTATAAAAGAACATTTGAAGGAGAAAAAAGATTTGTTTCACACATGCATAATATTGAAAGGAAATGAGCTTTAAATATTGGTGTACATTCCTTCAGAATATAATTACCCTATATTACCCTATCAGTCACTCTTCTTCATCAGGGTCCAAAAATAATTTCTCCAGCGTCTCTCCATTCTTGCATACCCACTCTCATAAATGCGTATTCAGAGGTGTGTCGCTTACAAATCAGGAAAACAAATGGCAATGGGGAGAGTGAGGGCCTATTAATTTTGTGCTTTCTTTTTGGGAACAACGGCTTCAACCCAGCTATTATTTGTCTCAAGCATGAAAACAATCTGCAAGCTTAAAACTGTGAATTGTTGGTTTCAACATTATTCACTTATTTATTTATTTATGTTTTAGATTGGGGATCAAATTTACATAAAGCAATGGCAATACATGTTTGGTGAATGCTAAATTAATTTTAGTTTCTGTTTATAGAACTTTTAGGGTTTTTTGACATCTTTGTATTTTTTACTCTGCTTTTTCTTTCTTTTTTACTTTTTAAATTTG
>NW_012146078.1:7001842-7004532 GCF_000956105.1 Propithecus coquereli | reverse complement strand
TGGAATGACAAGACAAAGGGGTTTGGGCTAGGGGCAATGTATCGTGGAGAACTCACTAGGAGATATACAGGGAGTGGGATGTGAAGCTAGTGGGAGAGAAGGGTTATTTAGTAACTTTATCTGTACAGATCCATTGCAGCATCAATTCCCAGTCTGTGGTGGTAAGGGTTATTTTCTCATCCTGGTACAGGGAAGGCACCTTTTTCAAAGGAATTTGTATGGCATGTTACAGGTAAGAAAGGACACATCAGACAGCCCTTTCTACAACTACTATTTCTCAGGTGTCTTCAGCTTGAAATAATCAATATGCCAAATCGGCATATTTAGGGGTGGTATGTCCTTAACTCCTTCAGATGTATATGGCCATACGTGTCCACAAACATGTGTGTCAACTTCAGGCATCATGTGGTTGCCCCTGAGTCCCCATGCCTTTCTTTCCTGGTCAATTTTACATGTATCCTCATCTGGGTTACACAAAGCCACCAGAAGAAACCCTACCTCTGCCATCATCTAACATGGAAAATTCAATATCCATTCGATAGGTATATATATGGATGCCACCAAACTTCTAATTCTTTAAGTACCAGAAAATAACTCTTGTTTCAGTCATAAATAGGCAGAGTACTTTCTCCCCAACTTTTTACCATACTATGGACGTGGGCCTCTAAATCTCCTTATAGAGACTCAGAATGGGAACATACAATGGTTCGTCAGGGTTCATAAGGTCTCCCTCAAAACTTTTGTGGACTAAGTAGGAATAGGTACTATTCCATCCACCACCTTGCTCCACCTTGGGTTATTGATAACCAAAACTTCTGCCCTTTTACATAATCATACAAAATCTGTACCTATGACTCACGATGAATATATTCTGGAGTTTACGTGTTTCATACAGGGGAGTAAAAGGGTGTTTCTTACCAGTAGCAACTGACCAAACCCATGCTGAATACAGGATCATATCTATTCAATGGTAAACGGAATTAATCTCCAAAGGAAAGCTGGGGAATGTGAGATTTAAAATGTAATCCCCAAAGCAGTTTGGCTTTTCTGCTTGGTGATGACTTGTTATAGCACTGAGTGATGAAACTTGCTTTTGGCAAAGAATTTCAGGTCAGTTGGAAGGGCCTATCCTCTCTACATTACGAAGGGATACATTTCAGAAGAAATTAGCTGGGGTTGGTTAATCAACTTTCTCAAATTGCTTCCTCTCAGTAGTGAGGATATTCTTTGATATAGGTTATATTTCTTTCTTACACTTTCTGCCAAGTCTTTTCTGGCCTAAGATATTGTACACTGTTTTTACCTTTTAGGAAAGACTTACCAATCAGACAGGGAAAGTCTGTTGCCAAGAAAAATCAGTGAAATTCTTGGGTGGATATTTGGCATCCAAACTAAGAAATCCCGTTTCTAAAAAAAGTTTTAGTATCTTTCTGTTTTTTTGAAAAAATATCAACTAATAGAGAGCCAGCTAGTCAATGGATATGGATTAGAAAAAATAATCCCTCAAACTGATATGTTTCCAACACTCTTCAAAAGTGGACCCATACAAAGAATGTCCTTTGGTTCATTACAGCTGTCACCGAATACAGTGCCTGGCACTCTCTGAAATGTCACTCTGCCTCTACGTGACCAGGTGTGCATAGGATCTTCTTTTTAAAAGCTACCTCATCTTTGATTGTTAGACTAGATAGCTTACATAGTCACATAAGCCTTAAATATATGTGCTGTTTTTGGTCTAGCTTGTTTATACATTTCCCTTCTTGTTTTCATGCTTCTTGTTATAGGTATCTTGTATTTTATAATAAATGTGTATTATGTACAAGATAATGTGTTCTAGTTGGAGAAAATTATTAGAAATTTTATTTCTATTTATTTAATACAATTCATTGTAAAATAGATTTTATGCATACTTTATAATGTTCCAGTGAATCAATATGGTAGTATATGTTTATATTTTACAAATAAAAATATGCATGTGTGGGGAGGATGTGCAGAGTTTTTGTTTTTGCTATGAGTGTGCAATCAAATAAAGGTGAGAAACAAAGTTGATGGCATCTTTCAGAACTGTTTCACACAGGAATGTATTGATAAATGTCTAACACTCCCCTGATGTAAGAAGATATGTAGTATCGATTTCATGGAACATGACTTGAATATTTTCTCTTGAAAAGTATATGTTGGGAAAAGATTTATATAATTTAGCTAAAAAACATATTCCATAATATCTTATGTTTTTTTAGTATTGATCCATTCAGTAGCATTCCTAAATGACTGTCTTAGGAACATTTGACAATATCTTTTCCAGTTGAAAGAATGTCCCAAAAGATTGGAAAATGGGAAGATAGAAGCCAGGACAGGTGGTTATGTTAATTAAAACTGTATTTTCTGTGTTTTGTTTATAAGTAGTGGTTAATGCATTGGGGAACTAGCAAACAAAGTGCACAAATCCCATTCCTGAGAGGTCTAATTATTTTTAAGGAAGTTTAGTAATTCTGACTACACTGTCAGTCATAAGTCATACTCATTCAATTGGCCTCTGGTGGTGATTTGTTTAAAATAGCCAAAGGAACTTATCATATTGCATTATTCCAAAATATGTACAAAGATTCAGTGAACCAAGACTTTACTTTTCCTTCAGCTGCCATATTCCCAAAATCCTTTACAAATTTATTTTATTTTTTTAAGAGACA
>NW_012146078.1:7000771-7001541 GCF_000956105.1 Propithecus coquereli | reverse complement strand
TTAAATGATGAAAATATAATTTTTAAAATACTTTTAATTACATGTAAAGACTATTCTTATATATAGTGGCTAAGATGTGTATTGACATTTGATGATCAGCATATTAACACATCTAGGTAAGAATTTTTCCGTGACCTCCGAAATATCTTACCAAGTATCTAAAATAGTGAACAATAGCTTAATATGTCATGAAAAATAAGAAGACATGAGAGATTCTACAGATTTATTTTTATAACATGGTATCAATTAAATAAAGTGAGGTATTTAATAAGCCATATGATAAGTGACATCAAAAAGGATTTTGTAACATATTCCATAAGTTAACTTTTCTTTTTATATCACATTCTCTTGTGCAATAAATCCCATCCAATGTTCTGTCACCATATTCTTTGGCTCCAGCCCGTTTTCTTTATATCTGTCACCTAACATACTGCATTTGCTTCTGTCATAGAGCAAGGATGTCCTTACTGCCCACTCATACACCACTTTTTTGTCTTTCATGACCTACCAATTTTTCATACAAAGAGCACACAAAAAATTCATTATTCTGATGAGATGATAATCAGTTTTATACTCTTAATTTACAAGCTACTATGTGTTCTGTGTGTCTTAAAATGAAAATTGCAGTTTAAATCCTAATGGTGGATTCTACAATTCTGGTCATATATAATAAAGCTTCTCCAACAATAGAAGTTATAATAAGGGGTTCCCCAAGGCTATTTCAATTTGCCAATGATCTTTCCCATAATGGGAAATCCTCAGAGAAATTT
>NW_012146078.1:6996827-6997511 GCF_000956105.1 Propithecus coquereli | reverse complement strand
ATTTCAGAAGATAATACAGATTGTTTAAAATTCCAAAGTGTTTGTTTTTAGACTTCAAGATTATAATCCAATAAAAAAGCTAGTATTGAATATTGAAAATGTTAACCAATTATTTCCAGAATTTAAATGCAATGTTAGAACTGTCACTCTGTTGTTATCTTGGACATCACAAAAGCAGTACGTCAGTGGCAAATAGAAAAAAAATCTCCTCCTTTGTTTGAAGACAGAGACTCAGGGCTGCCACATTTAATAGGAGTTCCCTGCTCATCTCTCCACCTGCCTACTAAACCACACCTTGGGTCTGGCTCCTTCCTATTAACCACCAGGAAAATAAAATTCTTCAGTCACTCCACTAGCCCTCTTGGAAATCAGTATACTCCATAGGGCGATGTTGAGGAAACAGAGCATCTCCCAGGCCACACTCACTGTGGCGTAGAGGGCTATGAATTAGTGTATGTTGCTCATCATGCTCACTGACTAGGAAGCTGCTGGCCTCTGATAATTCTTGCAGGAGTTCAGAGGCTGTTTAAGGCTGAAGATGACCAGGTAGGGGGCTCTCACTGTCTTAGTATCAAGAAGTAAAGGGGTCAATATCTTGAAGTACACCTGTATCACACATACAGAACATAAGTTGGGCGAATACAACCCAAAGTAAATAGGAAATACAATAAAATAAATCAAAAT
>NW_012146078.1:6983782-6985771 GCF_000956105.1 Propithecus coquereli | reverse complement strand
ACTGTACCTCTTCTGTGACCCCACAGGACCATCATTCTGTTCATTTTCATTCAATGCATTCTTACTTGTAATAATGAACTAAAAGGCAAGCAGAGCCATCCAAGGTTTGGATAAATGAGAAAGGACTATGTAGTCTTAAAACTGTGAGTTCAATTGACTGTTCATATAAAAACATGTTTTAAGGCTTAATGACAGCATATGGATCAAGGACACAAAACTATTCATGTGGCATGCTTGTTATTCTAATGCAGTCCTTGGAAACTTTCTTTTCCGAGTCATGAAAAATCTGTTTTCAGACATATCATCAAGTTAATAAAATGAAATTGCATGCATGCCTTACTTTTCCCCTATCATCATCCACATTATTAGAAAGTTGGTGTCACCATCAAGTAGGATTTATTAAAAGCTTGTATGCACTAAGTGCTTTCATTTTAAATTCAAGTGACGGTTCTCTTACATATTTTATATGCACATTTTGGCAGTATGTCCATTGTTGAGCTTTTATGACAGTTTTTAGAGCCTGAAATATTTCCTGAATGGTTTGCATCTTATCACTGGGTGCCCATTGCAGCAGAGTAGTAGAACTTCTTTCATTGCAGATGCCTGTTTGCCTCCTATTAACCTTTTTCTATGTTAGAAATAATTTTAATAGGAGTTCTAGTTAATGATACTATAGAATGGACTAATATATTTCTGTTACTTGAGTCAAAGTGCGATGCGTGAACCACACTTTGAGTAGCACGGGCGTTGCCTGGAAGCTCGTTAAAAAGGCAGTATCTCAGGCCCTAGCCCAGAGGTACTGCTCTGGAAGCTGCATGTTAACTGGATCTCTATGTGATTCATATGCTCTGTAAGGTTTGAGAAGCATCACTGTATTTAGTTTTCGTTGTACTCTAGTTTGAAATCAAATTATAGTAGCCAGGTTTGGTAGCAAAAGATCCGCTCAGGCCTCTGCACTTCTCTGTGAATATAAAATACAACTATATCAATATGAACATTAATGTTTTTATCCATGAGGTTGCTGAACCACTTAGGTGAAAGTTATTGTATGAATTAATTATTCCTTAAGTTATAGTTCCTGGGTGTATATCTAGCACTTTCTCTCCTTAATATCCACTGATGCTTTCACCTTTGCAAGGTAATTTTTTAAATAGTGTCAGCTATTAAGGAAATGCTGGACTAATTCATCGCAAATGAGAGAGGCCAGTGTGAGACAGCAGAGAGAACCCAGGAGGGATGGTGACAAGAAATGTTTTATACTCTTAACTCTATTTTGCATTAGATATGTGCTCTTAGGCAAATCATTTAAACACTTTAGAATTTCAGAGGCTTAGTTTCTCCTCACTTAAGGTGAGGGAATGGGTTTGAATTACCTTGTGTCTAATGTTCTCAATTATAAAATTTTAAGAATAATATTCACAATGAGAATTTTTATTCAGCTTAATTGTAAGTACATATTGAAATCGTGATGTTAGCAGGGTTTTGCAGATATAAAAAGATGAGGGGCTTACGTTAAAAGTATGAGTTTTGGATCAGACATACCTAGTCATAAATCCAAGCCCTGACATTTGCAAAAAAATTATTTGTCACCAAGCAAATTACTTTTGCACTTAATATCTCCATAGGGCTATTGTGAGAATTAAATAAAATAATATACATAATATCCTCCAGTACAATGCCTAACATAAAAAGTCATTAAGAATTGGCTATTATAATTACTTTTCATCCTCTACAACTAAAATAGCAAAACAGTGAACATGTATTTATTGACAGTGCTTTGGAGGACATTACGTTTAGACTTGAATGAATGCTCATTATTCTCCCTAGCATTGGTATCTGCAATATATGATGGGTGACTAACTTTAAAATATTTTCATAGCCTTGAGGAGTATTCGACAGATAATAAAACATATCTCTAATTACAAGATTTTTTAAATTGAATATATTCATTTAATATATTCTTGATACTAGAGTATAAGTTTATGGTTG
>NW_012146078.1:6978131-6979208 GCF_000956105.1 Propithecus coquereli | reverse complement strand
TTTAACCATATTTGGGAACTATCTGGGGTTCAAACTGTTAAATAATGTTTCGATTCTATAACCTGGCATCACCAAGCTTTTCAGCCTTTATACAATAACTACATAATAGCGATGCAAGCATGCTGATATGCCTGGATCATCAGCAGGCTGTTGAATGCTCTTCTGATTGGACGGCTACTCTGGCAGAAACACTTTTTCTTCTTCCGCTGGTGTCTGTTCTTCCACCTCATACTATCTCACTGTGCCCCTGGTCAAACCCTATTGTTTCCTCAAAAACCAATTAATTTTTATTTCCTTTGTTATGTCTTATATGGTGGCACAGGAGTTCAAAGTCCTTTATACTCCCATAGCATTCTTTGTATCTCTTTATTAGAACATTTATTCCACATTATTTTAATTCAGTATTTGTTAAAGTAAGATTAAGTAACTTTTTAATTCAAGTAGGTAAGCCTACCAAATTAGAGAATATAAGCCTTGGCCAGAGAAATTTTGCTCTGGTATGGCTTGAGGATAGCAATGGCAAAGAATTAAGATGATAAAAGGGAATTCTGGTACAGTAAGGCTATTTATTTTGCTAACCAAAAATTATGGTACACCTCAGTCATAGCTGCATGTAATTTCTTCTTAATAGTTTCCTCCCATCTGCTTCATAATTGGGGATGGATGAGCAAAAACTTCATTGCTAGTAAATAATTTTAAGAAAACAGAACATAGTGAATACGAGCAATTTAATTTTTTTAAAAAAATTTGACTCAGCATTTGTATATCATCTGTTTTACCGTTAGATGGAACGTTTCCATGATATTTTATTTGAATTTAAGATGCTTTATGAAATTTCCTATTCTCAGCTAAAGTATGTTAAATTGTTGAATAATTTTTACTAACATAATAATAGCTAACTTTGTGTTACCTGTCTTCAACATAACAGGCCCATATTTCACACTTTACTTTGCACTAGATTACTTTGCTGTACTGTTTTGTGAATAAGAACCAGCTGTGCCTCCTGAAAATTAACCTCACATAAAGTCCAATGTCACAGCCAAGATTTTCATCCCAATCCAGTTAAACTGAATTAGA
>NW_012146078.1:6976723-6978081 GCF_000956105.1 Propithecus coquereli | reverse complement strand
GGTGCCTTGGGATACAGGGGATTGTATTTGAAGTGGACTATTTTATTAATATTTTGAAATGGAGTAAAGATTTTTTTTAAACTCGTCAATTATCTGAAAATGAGAACAGGAGTTCCACCTTGACAAGCAGAATGTCTTAAAATAAATACTGGGGTGTATTAAAACTCATTAGAAAATGCATGGAAAAAATTTCCTGTTTCACTTGACAGCTCACCCTAACGTATTAGCAGCTTCCTCCTGGGTGTTGGAATTAATTCTGCCACAAATATATTTAGTACGTTACGGGTCCCCTCCCTTGTAGGTTTCCACACTCATTTTTCAAGATACCGCTGCTTTTCTACATCTCGTGCTGTGTAGAGAAATGACAAGATATTGAAGGAAAACCGATTACTTTGGATGGTAGACATAATCTGTTCAGTTGTTTTTGGTATGGTTGCTTTTTGTCCCCAAGGAATTCTCAGAGTTTCTTGCCTTTGCTAAACCTTGCTCTAGGAAGCAAATCTGTATCAACTGTTATACATTCTGTTTCCAATGTGAGATCCAGTCAGACTAATATTGCTACTGTCACTCATTCTCCAAAGAGTGCTTTGTTTCATACCAATAAGAATTAAGATTTTGAGATATTCTTTAAACAGGAATATTGGAGAGGATATATTCTAAAAATGAACAATTTATGTAATTCTCAATAGGCTTTCTTCTCTTCTTGTTTATGTTTTTGCCCAAGCATGATCAAATGATCTACTTTTCCCTTTTTGTGATCATCTATTCTTTTCCTAGACAGGAACTTTTTAACTTATCTTTTGGAGAAGATAAATGGAATCTTATGTATACAAAGTGCTAAAAGATACTTTCAGATGTTTTTACCCTGAACTATAATTTGTAATTTCTAAATACAGATATAGATTTTCGCAAGTGTGGGATCATAGACACCATTTTTCTTAATCTTGCCTTATTCTTGCTTTAATTTTGGTCTTATGTTGTTTATAAAGAGGAAGGGCTATTGTTCTTTGAGAACTGCTTTCTATTCAGAAACTTTAGAGAAATGACAATTTTTAGGGAATATTTAGACATAATGTCAATAATATATACTTGATTGCTCATTGCTCAGACTCGACCACGTTGTAATAGTTTTATAATTCTCTCTTCTCTGCTGGCTGATTGAATAATAGATGACCACTGCTCTCCTAGCAAGGTGGAATACAGGTTCTACTGGTTTAATTAAGATTGTCTTTTAAGAATTTAACAGGCACTGTGCACATTTTCTCTTCATTAGTGTGCCTCATGTGTTGCATATTACTAACTGGATTTGTTTTTAAAAGTAGTTATCTTTTCACAATATTTTATAACAATATCTATAG
>NW_012146078.1:6970754-6971262 GCF_000956105.1 Propithecus coquereli | reverse complement strand
GAAAGAGAAAGTTAGGATTTAGAAGACTAAGAAAATAGGAAATAATCTCAATGTGTTAGTTAGTCAGAAAACATGTTAAGAATAATGCTCCCTAACAGGTCCTCAGGCACTGTATGATCTAACTTAGTCATATCCATAATCTTCCACACAATCCCTGATGTAAAAGAGGCTCAGGAACCATTTGTACAAGAGAAAAATGATTTTCTAATCACAAATATTTAAAATGTTTTGAGAACACCTATAAAACACCTCCAAGATACAGAAGATGTACTTAAAAGTTTTTTGTTTTTTTTTTTTGTTTTGTTTTCTGTGTGTGTGAGAGAGAGCATTTATCTAGTATTTGTTGAAAGATCTCTTCATATGGAGACATTAACTTAGTATACCACATCATTTTCTGAAGATTGTTCTATGGTAATGAATTAGTCACTTTCATGTAAGCTGGACTCAAGCCAGTGATTTGGAGTAATAGAATCTTTGTCTCATCAATCTCATGAACCATTTAGTCCCC
>NW_012146078.1:6958637-6959854 GCF_000956105.1 Propithecus coquereli | reverse complement strand
TATCATCATCTCAATATGCAATCAATAATGAAAATTATTTTTTTCATATTTATCTTTGAATTCCAATGGGTATTTCACACAGCACTTCTCAATTTGGATGCAAAATTTTATGCAGGGATACTTGATCCATGTTTAAGTCTTATAAAATTTACAGTTCAATAAGATTAACAAAACCAATGTTTCAAACATACTTTCAATTTTTTCAATAAGTGAATTGACTACCAAAAATTGCTGTGTAATATCTGTAAGCACACTGACAAAAGCGTTTCCATTTTAATATTTAAATTAATCTAACAAAATGTACAATTAAATATTAAATTCCTCAGTTGCATTAGTCTCATTTTGAGTGCTCAGTGGCTACCTATGGGTAAGGGCTACCATATTGAACAGTGCAACTCTATTTAATAGAACTCTTGTTATAGTTTTGACCTTATTTTGCATGACTCTCTTTCCCACTTCTCTTTAGCCACCCTGGCTACCTTAACTCTGCCTTAAACCCTCCATATATTTTTCTGCCTTGGTGAGCCAAGTCACTCATTCAGGATTGAAATTTTTCTTCTCTATATATGAGAAAACTGGAATAAGCATTACTGAGTTTCCTTCCATTTCTTAAAATCCTATTCAGAGCTATTCCTCCCAAAAAACAAATTCCCAAAAAGTTTGAATAAATCCATCCACTGGGAGCAAAATGCGATTTAGCATAGCTCAGTAAGCAACCTGATGCTGTACATACTTGCAAGGTTCTGCACTCCAGAGAGCACTGTAAAAGCAGATTTCATAATGGGGAAACGATGAATATATAAATGAGAAGAAATTGACATAGACAATATTGAAGACAATGAATAGGGAACTTAAGATGATGAAGAGCTCCAGTATTGAGAGACATGGGTGTAAAATACATTAAAATGTGTCTAATTTGGTGATCAGGCCCAAGCAATTTTTTATATTTTAAAGGGCTATAAAACATAATTTGAACCAATAGAAGTTTAGCAAAGCCTGGGAATGATATAACCTGCTACATTTAGAATTTTTTCTATAAATAATTGAGGTCTGTAGGCCATGAAAGATGTGAAAAAAAATAACTACTTACAATTAGGGAGTTTTTAGTTGGGAGGGAAATATTTAAACTGGTAATATAAGGCAGAATGTGGAAATTTCTTTATGAAATGTACAATTTGTATAGGATTTCATAGATAGAAGAGATTATTCATGACAGA
>NW_012146078.1:6946730-6947057 GCF_000956105.1 Propithecus coquereli | reverse complement strand
TAGTCATTATTCCTAGGGCACATAATTGCAAAGAAATCATTTTATCAAAAAGACATCTGCACTCAAATGTTTATTGCTGCACAATTCACAATTGCAAAGATGTGGAATCAACACAAGTGCCCATTAATTAATGAGTGGATTAATAAAATGTGGTATATGTACACAACCGAGTATCACTCAGCCATAAAAAAAGATGAATTGCTACCTTTTGCAACAATCTGGATGGAACTGGAGATCATTCTCCCAAATGAAGTAAAAAACAAACACTCATGAAAAACATATACTCACTATTAAGTTGGAACTAACCAATGGGCACACAAGTGCACA
>NW_012146078.1:6942355-6944200 GCF_000956105.1 Propithecus coquereli | reverse complement strand
AAAAAAAAAAAAAAAAAAACAAGGCAAAAGGGAGCCTGAGTAAACAGGCAAAAATTATTCAGTTCTCATATCTATCATTGCTAAGTGTTTCTCAATGCAGAACAATTGTGAATGATTCGTGAGAATGAATCATCAATCAAAACCTTCATAAATATCACCACATTTTTTTCTCATAAACAATTTTGAGATTTTATTGGGACATATGTATTATCTGCTTTTAATAGAGGAGAAAATAAGAAATAGAAAAGTTAAATTCTTTGCTCAAGGTTGCTCAATTAGTAAATAACGTTCAGATCACAACCAGGTCTTCTATGATCTCGTCAGTATTTAGCTCTTGTTAATATATATACATTGAAACTAGGTTACTCTCTTGGGAATCCAAGGCAGAGAATAAACATTGTAAGGTGGGAAAAAATGGTAATATTCAATAGATTAATAAGTACTTTGCTTAGGGCCTTATTATATATCATGTCTTACATTTTTGCAAGATAGATTTAACAGCATGTACACTTTACAAAGAGTTTGAGAGATTCTTGTTTGTACTCCAATGCATAGGGCATATTATTTTGCAATACATGGACATAATGCAACTCTTTATGAAGGACAAAGTTATTTCACAGTTCTAAAGGCCATGCTCTTTCTTTAGAACGGTGACTACAGATTGAAAAATGCAAAGCCCTTTGCTCCTCATAGTTATTTTTCCTCTCAGTTAATGGCATAAATCGCTGAACTTTTCTGAAACTCAACACATTTCTTGACCTGTGACATAGAAGTGACTTGATAACTAGGTGCCTGGGTGCTTGAATACATAACAATGAAGGTGTTCTTGTAGATGTGTAGAATTGAAGCCACATGGGTAGAAGTGAGTGTTTTTGCACAGGTGCAGTGGGTAACATTTCAGTAAAAGACAGAACAAGGGCACATCACATTATGAGTAGTCTGAAAAACAATCTGAAAGAACAAAGGCATATTTGATTATGGGGAAGTGTGTTGCAATGTTGGCAGCAAACACAAAGCTTCTCCATCCCATCCTAAAACACATGCTAGTTATTCAGCGGAATCCGACTGAGTGCATATGTCCTAAAGATTTTTTTTTTTAAAGATGTTTGTGTGAAAAATTTCCAATTTGTATTTTTCACGTTTAAAGTATCACTCTATAACTTCAAGAATGCTGTATTTGGTTGATTCTAGCCATCTGTGTGTTTACATATCATTCATTCATACATACACATATTCATTCTTATTTTAAATAGATATTTTATATATATATAAAATAAAATGTCTGACCTTCAAATGTGAAAGCTTGTTTTTCAGACACCTGCGATATAAGTGTCAATTCTTATCCTTGATATGGCAAGAAAGGGATAAAATTAGGATGGTGAAAATGATGTTGCCCAAAGAATGAAAAGGGGAATTTCCATTCTTCACTTTTCTGTCTGCCTTCAAGGAACTTTCAATTTCAATCTAGAATGTAACATGAAGAATGAATTTATTCCGTGTCACAAACCTTACCTTTCCTTCTCCTATCTCGTTCACCTAAACTTGGGTAAGGATTATGGACACTGTAATTGCTTTTGAAATGCTGTCTTCTCCTTTCACATACATGATCTTAAATATAAGGGGATCATAGCCTTAGGAGAGACCGTTCTTAATGAAGTGTATTCTTTTCTCGCTCCTGAAGATCCAATTAAGGAATACTACTCTAGAATCCCCTATCGGGTCTCTTATGGTATATAATTTTGGGAGAACTCAAAGCCAACAATAAGAAAATAATAAAAATGTCTTTCTCTACCTTCACAAAAGCTATATTAAAAAATTTTCCTATGTAATTTTTTTCATTGTCTT
>NW_012146078.1:6941644-6942305 GCF_000956105.1 Propithecus coquereli | reverse complement strand
TTTCAGACTATGAACTTGAGTAGGAAGGATGATAAAGAATGAATACATTACACTTCGACTCTTTGATACACTGTTGGAAACTAAAAAATGAAAAAGGAGAACACAAAACAAGTTTTAAAGTTTAAAGTTTTAAAGGTAATAGTAACTATTGGAGCATCAAAAAACAAAAAAAAAACTTTTTTAATAGCCCAAACAAATATCATAATACAATTTTTGTAAAGTGCTGGTTTTTCAAGTTCCTGAATGGAATGTGAAATCAAGTACGTCAATTAGCTTGACTGATACACTTCCTCATGCCTTGGTCTGTTCTGTAGTTGGTCAGACCAATCCTTACAATCTTATACATAGATAGGAAGTTGGCTAACTTTAGAAATTTCATTACATGCCTCTTAACTCCTATTTTATGTGAGTATTTCACTGTATAGTCACTTTAGCAGGCCATGGATTCATGCTTGGTCAAAATCCTAGCAAATACATATCCTTTCTGTTTAGCTGATCTGTCAGAGTGATTTAAGTGCTGGAAGAGGAGTAAGAATTCAAGAAAAACTGAATAATATCTCAGTCCAGGCAATTCTAAGGATATTGCTTCAATTGTCATGTACATCAGAGAGATTATGTCATATAATCAGAGAGATTAATAACACCAAGTTCAGAATTGTCA
>NW_012146078.1:6933845-6937374 GCF_000956105.1 Propithecus coquereli | reverse complement strand
ATCTGTGACATATTTTAGTTATATCTTTTAATATTAGCTTGCTCTTGGTTTATTCTTTTTTTCAGTATAATGCTGTTTATTATTTAGATGCTTAATGATGAAAGACTCTTGGAATTATTTCCAGCTTTTTTAAACATGTATTTTTAGCTTTATTAAGTTTTAATTGACAAAATTGTACACAGTTATTGTGTATAATGTAATATTTTGATATATGTACACAGTGTGAAATGATTAAGTCAAGGTAAGCAATATATCCATCACCTTGCATATTTATCCTTTTTTATGGTGAGAATATTTAACATCTACTCTTGGCAATTTTCGGGTATACATTACATTATTAACTACAGTCGTCATGCTATGTAACAGATCTCCAGAACTTATTAATCCTAACTGAAACTTCGTAACCTCTGACCAACATTTCCCTACTTACCCCTACCCTCCAACCCCTGGTAACCACCATTCTACGTTCTGCCTCTATGAGTTTTAGATTCCACATATGAGTGAGATCATGCAGTATTTCTTTTTCTGTGTCTGGCTTATTTTATATGACATAATGTCCTCCAGGTTCATCCATGTTGTTGTAAATGACAGGAGTTCCTTCTTTTTTAAGGCTGAATAGTAAATATTCCATTCTATACCACATTTTCTTTATCCATTCTTCATTGATGGACACTTAGGTTGATCTCTCTTGGTTTATTCTTGAAATATTTTTTTAATGTTTTTAGGAATAATAACTATTAGAAAAGAAAACACACTGCTGCTTCATATAATATTTCAGTTACTTTTTCTTTGCCAGTATATATTTCTTTTCTCTTATTAATTATTTCATCCTTCCTTTTACTCTCTAGAACTCTTCATATTTGTGTGTCGTAGTTTTTAAACACAAACTATACAAAACAGGCATAAATTAAAAGGGGACCTCCCATAAACATGCTGAATGCTCCAACAATTAATTCCCCAAACTACGTCATTCTAGTTATGTCTTTTATTTCTTGCTTTTTCTCAGTATGCCTACAAGCAATATGTCTGGATACGTACTGCTAATACCTGGAAATATTTGAAGTGTAATTGTTCACAGGGTGTCAGGGTGGGCATGGTGGTTGAAAGGAAGGGTTGAAACTGTTCATTGTCAAAATGGGAATAAGTCTATACTTAAATTTTATTTTTTGAAAAATCACAAAGATGTGCAGGGCAGTAGCTTTCCTTTTTCCCACATAGAACATTTAAGAATAATCTGCTGTCTGCAACCAAATTTTAATGAAAGTTTTAAAATAAGAGAAATTCAATCTAATACCAAATAGGAAAAAATATTAAGATGGGATACCGGACTTTGCTATTAAAAATTCTCGAGAAGGGGCCTTCTATCCCAGAAGTAGCTCACATAGGAAAAAGAATAAGTTCAATGTCTTTTTATGTATGTTATTTTCTCCAGCAGGCAAAATGTATTCTATGTTTCAATATAGACTCTGGTAAAGAGTCTAAAAGAAAGTCATCAGAGGTGCTTATGGAATTAATTCCATGCCTCTCCCTGCCTTCGCCCTAGTCTTTCCATAACTGAAAAAGAGGGATAGGCATTTGCTTTGTAGTGTCATACATTAGATGATATTTATATTTAAAGAAGATATACATTTATTTCCTTTCACTAAATATCAAAACTTAAAATGATGAATTTTATTAAAAATATTTTAAATCTGCATTTTATCAGAGCCTGTCCAAAGTCAGGTCTTTAAGCACTTTATATCGATGTGGAAAATTTGCTTTCATAGCAAATTTGAACCTGTATTTGTGGACACTGTAAATGTTTGTACAGTTTTCTGAGAATCATAAGAGCGCAAAGCGTTGCAAACCAGGAGAGGGATGGTGCTTCAGTTAAAGAATAAAAAAAGAGTTTTGTGACTTGTACATTTAAAATATAAAGATAAAATTGGAATTCTAGAACTGTTTCTTGAGGGAAGAAACAGAAAGGTCAAAAACTTCTGATGACAGCAGAAAAAGGTAATCCTTTTTGTAAGATCTAAAAGATGATCCTTGTATCCATGAATCTCAGTTAACAGAAAGGTCAATGAGTAGTTTACTGACTGTCTCAAGGGTTTTAGCTACATGACGCCAGACATCCGCATGTTTCTAGATATTTATAGAGTTGGTATAGAATAGGAACAATTTTCTGATTAATTATAGATTCTTTTCTTCCCATCTGGATATTTGGCATCATGTAAACAAATCTTACATAATAGACATACTTATACCATAAGTTATTCCATTCATGTCTTTGCAAGCAAATAAAATTATTCCACTTCAAATTTTAAAAGTTCAGGAGGTTTAGTGAGGTTTATAAATTTTAGTTATTAATCATATAGGATCACCCCTACACATAGATTATGAAATTAGAATAGCAGTTTCTTTTTGCCCAAATTCAGTTCATTCTGGATTTTTACTACAAAGGATTCTTTTGATAAATCAAGTGTTAAAAAGTAGTCTTCACCTTGAAGACAATCTTCTGACCACAGCTAATTAATTTGTAGTATTTTTTGATAAATGATCTTTATATCTGTCTTAATATTAGAAAGTTCTCATATATTTTGTTGACTATTTGATGAGTGGACACATCTTGATATTAAAGCTATTCACCATTTTCCAAATCGAAAAATTATATGTATCTGCATAACATCGTCTCATATATTTTTAAATACCCTAAAAGGAAATCCAACCACAAATACCAACTAAGCTTTCTGTATTTTTTCTAAGGTTTCCTTACCACTTTTTACGTATTTCTTCTATAGCACTTCTTATATTATTTTATTTACTATTCATGCTTTTTTGCAGAAACTATCTTATTTCTTTTCATATCTACCTGCACACCATGGTGTTCAGTAAATATTTGCTTATTGAAGGATGATTATTCCATAATGAAACAGAAGCCTGAGAACTAAGTAGATGAAACCGAATTTTCTGTCCACTTCTGAGTGAATGTCTTGCTACCCAGTATTCCATTGTGACAGCTTTGTCTATAGATTCTATATACTTTTTCAATTTGATTAATTCTGCTTGCTGGCCCAAACACTGAATTCATATTGGTTCCTGCCACTTTCCTTACACAAAAAGTAATGGCCCAAGTCCTAAAACCAGCTGGGGCACATGTATCTAAGGAATGAAAACCTTTGGAAAACTCTAATTGTAAAATTCTTTAGAACACCAACTATACAAATTCCAAAGTTGTGGGTTAACACCTACTGTATTTTGGTGTGGTAAACATAGTATTTGTAATAAGCATAATGAAAAAGTAAGTGAAGTTTTCACAAATCTGAATAACTACTTTTTTGGCCATTACTATTGAAGTTTGTCTTAATCACCTTTTTTTGTTTTTTGTTTTTTTGCGACAGAGTCTCTCTCTGTTGCCCGGGCTAGAGTGCCGTGGCGTCAGCCTAGCTCACAGCAACCTCAAGCTCCTGGGCTTAAGCAATCCTTCTGTCTCAGCCTCCCTAGTAGCTGGGACTACAAGCATGTACCACCATGCCCGGCTAATTTTTTC
>NW_012146078.1:6933263-6933795 GCF_000956105.1 Propithecus coquereli | reverse complement strand
ATGCTACACATTCACCTTCTTATAGTAAAACAAATCATTAGAATACTGTTTGGGACTGGGTATTATATGCATAGGACAGAGAAATTAGAAATATTTCCAAGTAATGAGGAAACATCGAAAATTTCTGAGCTTAAGGAAAATGAGTTACTACCTGTACTTTATTTTACATGTGATATCTAGCTATCATTTTAATTCTGGTCACCTAGAATATCTTATAGAATTTTTCCTTTCTTCATAAAAAATACAATGCGACATATATTACGTTTGGTGAGAATCTTCATAATGTTGACTGGATTGTGTTTTATTTTAGGTTTATTTCATATTTAGTCATTTACTTTTCTGCTAAGTTGGTGTCTGTTGCATCAGACATATGTGAGTTGAAATCTGCCAGCTATTTACCTACTACATGACCATCAGCAAGTTTCAAAACCTCCTGAGCTTAGTTTCCTTATGTCTAAATCTAAAATGAATTATCTCATGTAAAACCCTGTTCAGAGTGCATGGCACCTGGCAGGGATATAAATGCGATAAT
>NW_012146078.1:6916583-6918018 GCF_000956105.1 Propithecus coquereli | reverse complement strand
AAAGATAGCACTGCATTATACTACACTTACTTGGCTATTAAGAGATAAAATTGTCAGTTAATTATTCTCTCTATTGAGGATTTCATGATTAGGAAGTATTTTAATTGGTACTCTCAACTGGCATTAAATGTGTGCTTCTATAGCATTTTAATCCCAGAGTTGTCATTATCAGAAGTATTTAGTAAGCATGGGAGTTGTATAAGACAACTAGAGAAACTTATTAGGAGATGGGAATTTGTTGTTGACTTTAAATGATGATTTATAACATAAAGCTCTAGACTATCTGAAACATCAGTCTTAAAGCTTTATATTTTCTGTATAATTACATTTAATGATTATTAATTGAAACATTAGCAGCAATATTTGGACAGTCCTCTGCCTAATCTGATCTGTGGATCTATGATTGTATTCTGGAGAAATCTGATGATGCAGAATCTTGGAATTTGAATAGTTCTTTAAGCATTTTTTATGTTAAAAAATAACTTTTAGTAAATTTTGACATTAAATTCTCTCCTCTAACAAGGTAATGACCAGTCTTGATTCCCTGGAAAATTGCCCCAATTTTTCCCTCTTGAATATTTTGCAACAGAACTACAATGAAGTAATTTGGGTATTTAAGAACTTGATACAATGCCTCATTCCTCACATCCAAGTCATTTAAATTCTTTCCTCAGTGCCTGTTTTCCACCAGATTGTGTCCAAGTTCAGCAGTTTAGTCCAAAAGCTCAGTATCAACTGAACTTTTGACTCACATAAATGATTTTCAATAAATGTAATTAAATTTATATTAGAGGATTAGACCTGGTCAGAGAGATTTCCATTTCAATTATCAGAAAATAATATTTCAGGTCCAAGGATTGAACACTATTTCCACCATTTAACTAGAACATTTTTTGTCTTAATTAGAGTAGATCTATTTACTTTTAGGCTTCCAGACTGTCCGTACTAAAAACAAGCTTTTGGTTTGAATTTTTAATCCCCCAAAGAAAACAGAGTGAAATAGGACAGCAGGAGTTGTTCTTGCCCACAGTTCTTTTCTATTTTTTACTATGTTTATCTTCATATATTGAAAAATGTTCCTTTTTCTGCATTGAAATGTTGATGTACCAAACAAATTGAATTTCTCTTTCCTACCAAATCTTTATTGGCTGGGACTGGAAGTTTCTCTGGATTTTCTTGTAGCTGTTGTTTATCAATGCATTTTTGTCCTGTGAAATGGCTCAGCGTTTCTAAATGTTACCATTTTAACCTTCGTTTAGTGTATCTCAAATTTTTTCCAGACGTATATTGAGTTGATATTTGAATGGAAGAAGAGAGGAACTTGCCTCTAATACATTTATATACAAAATGCCTAGCATATTTTGAATATGAGTTTATGTAAAAAATTTGTCTTACTTGATTTAAAAACTTTCTCAGTTTTACTTTTTATTTTTGC
>NW_012146078.1:6915134-6916533 GCF_000956105.1 Propithecus coquereli | reverse complement strand
TGGTATATAATTTTGAGAGAACTCAAAGCCAACAATAAGAAAATAATAAAAATGTCTTTCTCTACCTTCACAAAAGCTATATTAAAAAATTTTCCTATGTAATTTTTTTCATTGTCTTTCTTTTTTTGTCCCTAAATATTGTGGCTGAAATATTGGGCAAGCAAAATAAAGGCATGTAAACACAAACTTCCACAGATTTATGTGCTTCCCTATCCTAGAGTGGCACAACATGCATTCTGTAGGAACAGAGAATGATGTTAGCATTGAATTTAAGTTCCTATGGAAAGAAATAGTCCATTAAAAAATAAACCTATAATGATCAATTGTATTTCTACCCACCTTAAATACTTTTATTGATATATTCTCAGCCATTAGCATGTAATGAAATACCCAATTAGTATATGCCCTGCTGTTTTCAACTCTTTCAGATTGTCAGTTTTCAGTTTTGAAATAGGCTGTGTGCTGCAATAGGCGTCACTCTTTCTGTGACTGGTCTGCTGAGCTGATGTGCTTTTGGACTTCCTTAGGCTTTTCTGCAGTTGCAAGTCAACCTAATATAATAGCATGATCCATGCTTTCGGTTTTAAAACCATTTTCACAGCGAAAGAATTGTTTGAAGTCTTTCTTTATATATACCAGAGTTTATTTCTCTTTATTTTCCCCGTAGAGGATCTGAAATGCTTACTCTAGAATTTACAATTAGCCGAAAGAAAATTTTATTTCATTTTTTGTTGTTTAAAAGTGTGAATTACCTTTGTTCACTTTAAGTCATATGATCACCACCTAATCTTGCTATCCAATTATCATCTTAAACAATTTGTTTAGAAACCAGCAAAAGAACTTCAGGATAGGAGCTTATTTTCTTACTGATACATAATATTTGCAGATATTTATGGGGTACATGAGATATTTTGTTATGTGTATAGTAAGATGGGAACATATTAAACCCATATTGTTCAATATAACAGGTACTAATTACATGAGCAATACAGTTGTGACTAGTCAAAATTGAGATTTTGAAGACTTAACACAAAACCAAGAATGTAAAATATCTCATTCATAACTTTTATATTGATTATATGGTAAAATGATAATATTTTAACAGATTGGGTTAAATAAAACATATTTCTTAGTGTAAGTGTTGTTAATTTTTAAACAATGGCTACTAGAAAATTAAAAATTACATTTGTGGCTTGAATTGTATTTTAATTAGACAGCCCTGTTTTCATAGACAGACTAATCTGTGACATATTTTAGTTATATCTTTTAATATTAGCTTGCTCTTGGTTTATTCTTCTTTTCAGTATAATGCTGTTTATTATTTAGATGCTTAATGATGAAAGACTCTTGGAATTATTTCCAGCTTTTTTAAACATGTATTTTTAGCTTTATTAAGTTT
>NW_012146078.1:6899294-6902664 GCF_000956105.1 Propithecus coquereli | reverse complement strand
TATAAAAGTTATAATAGAGATGTTCACATAATAGATATGGGCAAATTATAACATGCCTACATTATGGATTTTTCAATCTTGTTTCTCAATTTGGCAATATATGCAATATTTGATGTGATTCCAGATAAGTATTGAAATTGACAATGATTATTTACAGAAATGAATTTATACAGAAACATATTTTCATGTTTCTTAGGTTTTGTTTTTTTTAATTTTTGCTTTATTAGGAAATATTAAGGTCATAAATTAATAGTGGATATCCCTACACACTAATAAAAGCAGAAAAGATACAAAATAATTTTTTTTAAGTCTATAAGCACATTTGATTTTTCTAACATCTACCTTCAACTGTAGCAATTTCAGTACTCTACAACCAGAGAAGAGTTTCCATTTGATCTGTATGCTCTGGACTCAGCATGGTGGGGCCAGGATGAGAGATTACTTAATCATTATAATGTACATTTTTTGGGTAATGAATACCTCAAAACCCCTAACCTGACCACTATGCATGTAACAAAATTGCACTTGTACTCCATACATTTATATAAATAAAAAAATACAATGTGAGTAAGGATCACTAGCAGCCAGTTAACCTGGGGTGCCTGCTAAAAGGCAGATTGCAGGGATACAACACAGACCTACTCAAACCATAACTCTGTTAAATCTACAGGCTATTCTCATACATATTAGGTTTTAAAATAGTCTACAGGTGTCAATGGCTGAGAAATACAATTTGTTATTGGGGAAACACGGGGGCATGAGAAATAGTCAGGACTTCAATGCCTTGTCAAAGACACCATGAACATCTCAGGTCAAATATTCTGTATGTCCGAATCTGGAAAGATCTTCAATGGTGGCTAAATGATCTAGTTACACATGATTTGTGAAGAAACTCTATAGCTTTATATTAATATTAATAGGATATCTGTAGTTTGGGACTATATGTTATGTATAAATATAATCATGTTTTATTATATATTAAACGTTAATAGGTATAATAACTCAAAGCTATAGTCAAGACTTACGCAGAAAATATTTCAAATATTGAACACTTATGAAGATAAGAGTTCTCTATAATACGAAAATATTTAGAGTGAAATAGAATTCCAAATTCTATACAATTTTAGAATATAAAATCTAAATTGCTTTTGTATATTAAAAATAGATTTATTACAAAACATGCTGACCTAAGTTTCTTAACTATTTAAATTGAGAAATATCTGCTGAAAATTCTTTTAAAAATGAAGGCATGTTTGTTCTGGAAATATCTACACAATTTGGAATGCCCCATGTCTATATTTTTCTACATTTCTTGTGAATAACATATAATAATAATGGATTCTAAATTTTTACCTCACGAAATATGGTTATAGTTTTTATTTCAGCCACTGAGTTATATCTCATGAGTATGAGAAAAGATATTTAAACATTAATTCAAATAATTTAATGGGTCTCTTCATCCTAGAAAACTTGTAACTTAGTAAATATTTATAAATGTGATCATATTTTCGAAATCTGGCCTGATTGTAGTTAAATTTAGCATTTTAACATTTGAAATAAATTGTTTTTGTTCTAATCATGTTTACTATTTATAGATGCCAATTGTTTTTAGCCCCTTTGTTTGTAGCTTTATAAAGTAACCACCCTTAAATAATGCAAATAATGCATCATGTTCCTGAAACCATTTTTGTATTTTGGTGAAAGCCGGAAGTTAGAGAGATATAATGAATATACCAACCATTCTCAAGTTTATGAAAGTTCTTTTATGAAAGATATGACATTTATCCTCATGCATTTTCAGGAAGCAGGTTTTATGATCTCTTCTGTTAAGAAGAATAACAGATTTATATAATTCATTGGAATTATATACATAAAAATTTAAGTCATTATCAAGTTTGAGTTGAACTGATGTAGAGCACAAATCATGGTCAAAAGAGAAACAATTTCTTTTATATATATCGTACCACAACCACAGCCTTAGCATCTAGCACTGCTGCTGATCCATGACAGTAGCCCGTCTGGCAGGTGTCCAATAAACATGGATGAACGAATGTAAGAATTATTACTTTAGATGTGCAGATGATTATAGGCAGAGCTTTAGATTCCACATCAGTTTAGTTCCATCAGTTTGGAATTTTAATCTCATGATTCAGCTTCCTTTTCATTCTGAATGTGACTTTTCTCACCTCTTGCACACATTATTCCAACAGCTTGATTTCCTTCTTTCCAAATCATTTCTCTTCCACTACCACCATCAAATATTTATCTTACATAAAGCCGCAATATTTATCATGTCACATCACTGTTTAAAACTCTTCAATGGGTTTCTTTTGCCTTTAAAATTAATGCAGACTTTACAACATGGTACATATTCTTATGTTTTCTTACTGTTTCAAGTTTGCCTGTCATTTTCTTCCTTGAAACTTCAGTTGTGTTAGGCTTTATAGTCCTGTTTTATGTGAACTGCATGCCTTTTGTTACACCAAAACTTTGCATAAACTTGTATTCTTTCTGGAACATACTTCCCTCTTCTTTGCTTGACATATACTTACTCTCTATCAATTTAAAATTTGCTACATGCCTAGCTGTCCCCAGACAATATTTATAGGTCCAATATTTCTACCATATAAATTGCAGTGCTGTATTTTTATCATAGTAACTAATGATGTCACTGGTGCTGATACAAAACAGAATTTGACTCTTTCATGATAAGCCAGATGTCCAGGTTAAGATATATCTATACCAGAAAATATATCTTCACATGGACTGTTAAGTTTTGTGCCGATTTCATTACAAATTTATGTGAAGTTAGTAAGCTATGAATAAAAGAAAATCAAACAGTCAGATATAAAATCATGTTGTTTTCAAGCACTAACCTGAACATATTGCTCTTATGGCTATTACAAATTCTATTAGATGAAAAATCCTGCATATCAAATATCTATATTAAGTCCTACATCCACTGCACTCTATGAGAGGGAAAGTGTTATTATTTTAAAATTTTGACAGGTTTTCCAGAAAGTCATTTTCCTTGGGGAGGGTAAGTGTGCTGGGAGAGAAGTTGATGATTGGGGGAGGATGGGAACAAGTCCTTTCCTGAGGGATGGCTGACAGGTACAAGATTGAAGGTAAGGTAATTAGCAAAGCTAGGTGGGAGGAGAGGTGCTTCTAGGGCAGTTCCTGAGATGAATCTGTAAGTGATATCCCCATTTGTACACTGGTGTAATAGGTTTCCATTTAAAAAGAAATTGAAATATAATGAAGCAAATTTGATGTCTGCCAAGTTTGTTAAAGTAGAGTCCTACATTTACTCACACTTCCCACCTGAGCTGAGACAGTGTAGAAATGTGAGCAGACTAGAGTATGCTCA
>NW_012146078.1:6885786-6886616 GCF_000956105.1 Propithecus coquereli | reverse complement strand
CTCACTCTAGCCAGGGCAACAGAGTGAGACTCTGTCTCAAAAAAAAAAAAAAAAGAATTCCACTTTTATCCTTCAGAGCTAGAACCTCTCAAAACCAAATCAAACCCAAATTCCTCAAAACTCAATCACATATCCAAATATACATGTTCTGTGAGGAGAACATAATACATTTGCCCCCAAGGAGAGGGCATCCAACACTTGTACAGGGATGTTCCCTGAAACATTGAGAGAGAGGAAAAGATCATGTAAAGAAAAGATTCTTTCTCAAAGTCCTACAACCTAAAACAGCACAAGATTGGAAAGTGCATCCAGGATTGCTTTACCTATATCTAAGTGCTTCTCCGGAAGCATAATATGAATAAGATAATCACAGGGAATATATGAGACACTTCATTAAAACTTCTCCCTTAGTTTCAAAAATTTGGTGTATAACATGAATGAAATCTCTCAGTAAAGGCCAATACATATTTAAAAGTACATGATCTTTCACATGGGATTAAAAAGAGAGGAGTTTATTTTCCTCTTACAGGAAAATACATTAATTGTAATAATATTTAAATTTAAAATATCCTAGTATTTTAAACCAACTATTCTCATTCATGAGCTCCTAAAAATATATATTTATAAAGAGCTCTTTATTAAAATGCATAGAATTATATCTAAATAGCAGATTTAAAATCAGACTGAAATTTATATAAATTTAGAGATGTCCTCTAATAAGTAAAATCTTTAAAAGGAAAGAAAACTTTAATTTTACTTAAAAAAAATCTCAATGTACATGTTCTCAAACAAATATCTAATGTTGTCTAAATAAATATGCTAACTATTTT
>NW_012146078.1:6882146-6885736 GCF_000956105.1 Propithecus coquereli | reverse complement strand
GGCAATATACATAACCTAAACATTTGTACCTCCATAATATGCTGAAATAAAAAAATACATGGCCATGGCAATCATTTAAAAAGCACATTAATGGGACTCAAGGAGATTGAGAGAAAATAATCTAAAGTAGGACCTCTCTTCAAGTATATATTCCATGGTATGATCCAATTATTTAGAGCTAGGCAGTCACATTCCTAGATTGACTTTGATGGGTCAAATTTGTCTAGTAGGTTCACAAAGAAACTATATGACATTCTCTTATTGCTTTTGTTTTTAGGCACCAAGAAACCTGGCTTATTTGCATGATTGGATATGTGCTTAATAATATATAGTGATCCACAAATATTTCTGACACACATTACTAGGTATTAGGGGGAATGTATAGTCCTCATCTTAAAAGGACCTTACGGTCTACCTAGAGAAACCGAACTCATAAAAGCATATTTTTCCCAAATACATGTTAGTTTATATTTATTAACTTAATACTTCTTTGGTCCATCACATTTGTTTGAAAACTCCTGCTATAGAACCTTGTTCAAATTTGTTTAATTCAGTTTTGCAAAAATTATTCAAATTGTGAGCACATTTGTTTTTCTGCAAACTCCTTTTGCCATACTATGCAGCACTGGAGTTTCTCGAGCACATATGGGAAGCCCTGGTCTGGCAGGCAAGTGGTAGGCATTAATGCACAGGCCCAATTACAAAATCGCACAACAATCATTTAACGTTTCAGCCTTACTGTCTCCATTTGCAATATGTTGTGCAGTCGGGATAGATGCTCCCTAGAGGATCCTCAAGCTCCAAATCTCCATGATTTAAATCGGACATTGAATAGTAAACTCTATGCTGCTATTAGTGAGATAGATCTGAGAAGGGAGAGATCAATGTGGATTGTTTGATGTCTGCCTAATTAAATTTGTTGTACAGAAAGACAGATTCTTCTTAAATATTTCTGGACAGTCATTCTAGGATACCAGGTAAGAATGTATTTGATTCGTAAGTGTGGGTTCGCTGTTAATTTACCTATATTTAACATGTCAGAATACCATATATCTATTAAAGTGTTAATGTAGCAAGTGTAATTTTGTTTTGTTTTTGAAAAATAATGTTATATACTTATTACATTAGAATAACATAATATTTCTGCCAAATATTCATGTGAACTATTTCCAGGTGTAGGTAAATGTATTGATATAGATCCTTAAACATTTCAGTGAATTTGCTCTTCCTTCTAGTGTAGTCCACTCTTTAGTGACATATAAGACTTACTAATCCGTGATTTCTACTAGATAGTTAATGTCTACTTCCCATTCATTTCATATTGACTTTACTGTCTTTTTTTTAATCATTAGGAAATCTAGACTGCTAAATTATTTTTTCTATTAGTAGTTTTACCTTTTATGTTTGGAGTGACAAGAAGGATTTTTAAAATGCTAACAGTATGCCAGCATCTTTCTGTGGTACCCCTGCTGGGTTTTAAGGAGTTTCTGGTATGTATGCCTTTGATTGTATGTATAGCAGGAATTAGCAAATTTTCTCTCATAATAATGATTCTTCACCCCCCTCATTGTGATTTTCTCACTGTCTGCTCTGTCAAATTCATATACCAATGAGAAGGATAATCTTAAAATTGAATGGTCATTTCCTGTTTTTCTTTCACCTACATTCTCTGTTCTCTTTCCTTATCACCCATATAAACCCCTAAGTCAGTAGGCCTTAAGTTTTCCATCAGAATCATATCGTGTTTTTATTTAGAGAGCTTATATCTGGGCCTCATTTTACACAATCTCCTATTTAGTGGAATATAAATTGTACCCTAGGAATCTGGAATAAACACTTTCTTAGCAAAACATAAATTGGGGAAATGAGAGTTGTAAATAATTGGAGAATGATGTTGTACCTTAAGAAATTAGATTGGTTCCTAGGCTATAAGCATTAATGTGGCAGGATACCTTCTAGCGCCACTGTTATTGGCATTAGTCTTTGGACGATAGAAGCTTTTATAGGGCATTCTGGTGTGGGAAAGGAAGTGCAGTCTATTGTTTACTAGAGCCAAATTATTAAATTTCTAGATTCTTTATTCTTTCATACTGGACATCATCTTACATTAAAAAAAAGAATTATTTTAATCTAGAATTTTACCCTAAACTAAAAGCTACACAATTTACACAGAGGTTAATAATAAGCAGAAAATATACCAAACTAGGCCAAAGTTAAGAAAACTTTCCGTATTTAATCTATCACCCTCCAAATTGTATAACCTTGCACAAGTCACTTCACTGTTTTGAACCTTACTTTCAAAATCAATTAAATGGATTAGAGATATCCAATTGCCTTCTAACTCTTATGTACTGAATTTGGAAGAAAGGGAGAGATTAGGTATGTAATATATTTTCTCCTTATTTTCTAGAAACTGTACATGTAATTTTATAAGAACTCAGATAGGATGCCAGAGAAATGGAAGTCTACAAATTACTAATTTTATAACAGTTTCCTACATACTACTTATAAATACTTATCATCATTCCCTTCTTGTGCACACAGCTATTGGTGAACCTTTCATTTTTATACCCACAGTCCACTTACCTGAAATATTCTTGAGTTTACCTGATACAATATGTAGCTGAGCCAGTACTGATATTATAACATTCAGCTACTAAACTAGTAAAATGTAGATCTGTGCTACGTTAACTTTATTTTAAAAGGCAAGATAAGATTATATAATGCAAAAGTGAAGCTCTTAAAAAAGAGAAGTTTTAGGCTTCACAGAAAACTCAATATTGATTATAACCATAATCAAAGATTCATGGCTAATAGCATGTCAAACATACAGCGAAGTCATCACAATCCTAAATATAGGTAGTTTTTTCCCTTGTCTATTCATACAATAACTATTCATTTTTTTTTATTCTGGTAAGAATTTTTGACCTTATGAGAAAGAATCTTTAATAAGAAAGAAAATCAATGCTTGAAAGTGTTGGTTACCAATGAAGAATATTCTTCCCTTAAACACTTAGTATATTACTATTCCTTTCGAGTGGTCTTAAGCATGGAAATTCAGAAGGAACTTTTCTGGCATAGGACAGAAAGTACAAATATCACTTTTATCCTCCCCCCTCCCTGCTACACTTCCCATTTTCTGGTAAGCATCATTCTACTGTCTACCTCTATGAGGTGGAGATAAAATGAGGATGGTTAATGGGTGCAAAACATAAAATAAACAAGATCTAGTATTTGGTAGCGCAACAGGGAAAATATAGTCAACAAAAAGTTATCATAAATTTTAAAATAACTAAAAGAGTGGAATTAGAATATACCTACCACAAAGAAATGATACATACTTCAGTGATGGATACTTCAATTATCCTGATTTGATTATTACAGATGGTGTACCTGTATCAAAACATCACATATACTCCATAAATACATACAACTATTATGTGCCTATAATAAATAATTTTAAAGAATTCCACTTTTGGCCGGGCGCGGTGGCTCACGTCTGTAATCCTAGCTCTCTGGGAGGCCGAGGCGGGCGGATTGTTTGAGCTCAGGAGTTTGAAACCAGCCTGAGCAAGAGCGAGACCCCGTCT